>NC_041383.1:378882712-379005388 GCF_002162155.2 Triticum dicoccoides | reverse complement strand
CCCTCCCCCGGCCCGCTCCACCGCCGCAGCCGACATCCGCACCCTCCCCCACTTTTTGAAGATATTTTTAAATAACAAATTTGATGATATTTTCAAATAAGACATTTGATGATATCTTCAAATAACAAATTTGATGATATTTTCAAAAAAATATTGATGATATTTGATGATTTCTTCTGTTTTAGTCCTCATGAAAATAACAAATTTGATAAAAAACAGATTATTTGATGCAACAAGAAATAATGAAAAAATGCTACTAATGGCGCACCAGAGGAGGGTGCGCCATTGCTGTCAAAAAAAGAGTTACTAATGGCGCACAACAGGGTGGTGCGCCATTGCTATAGCTGGATACCCCTTCGCCCGATCCCCCTTCCCTCTCCCTCGCCAGATCCCCCTCCCCTCCCCCGCACCCGCTCCCGCTCCGACGACCCCCGGCCTGCTCCAACAACCCCCGCGCCCGCTCCACACCCGCTCCGGCTCCCCCGCGCCCGCTCTGACGACCCCCGCTACCGCTCCACACCCTAGCACCTCCCCACTTCCCCTCCCCTCGTGCTGCTTCACCCGACTAGGTCGTCCCCGTCGACACCACATCGTCCCCACGACCACCGTCATCCCCGCACCCCACCAAGGAGTCCAGGAGCTCTGCAGTGTTCTTCTATGTCATCTACGGCCAGCCGTTCGAGCTCGACGACTCTGCATCGTGCGGATCGAGGTCTTCTTCCACCTCCTGCCACCGCGGCCTCACCGTCGATCCGCGTGACCTTGTCAACCCCGACCGCGCACGAGCTCGCCATCGTCTTCCTCTTGGTGAGCTGCACCGGTTCCCCTCCCCCCTTTTGATTTCGTCGCCGTAGACTGTCGCACCACCGCGCCCCAGCTCCTGGTTGCCGCCCCCCATGGCCGTGCTCCCCTCGGCCCCTGGCCGCGCCCTGGCCCCGCCCAGGCGCGCTCACCGCACCGCGACCGCGCCTCCACTACGCTCGGGCCGCGCCCTGGCCCCGCCCAGGCGCGCTCACAGCACCGCGACCGTGCCTCCACTACGCTCGGGCCACGCCCAGCCATGCTTTGTAGGACCGTTACCTCACTGTCATGTGCACCTCCCGCACCCTGGGTTCTGTAGCATGTAGACTGAAGTCTCAACTACTCTTCTTATGTGTTTTGGGTAATTTGGGTGACCAATTTGATGCTTATGTTAAATGTTTGTGGGTTTCTTGGGGGAAGAAAATAGTGCTAGTTAATTTAGTGGTGTTGCTGGTTTAGGGTCTCCATCATTAAGGTCTTTAGCTAATTGCTTTGCTTTGCTATCTGCAATCTGAATCACATCGATGGGTGACCTTTCTTGTAATCCTTTTTTTGAAACCTTTAAACAATGGGTTACACTTACATTTTGGTACTTGTGTAAGCTGAAACATGATGCTAAGCTGAACAATTTACTGTCCTTTTTTCGCATGAGATCACATTTTGGTAGTTGCAAAGCGTAAACCATGATGCGTTTTGCTGCTTCCGTAGTCTCTAAGGAAGTTGTAGGATGATGTACTTTTTTCGATAAAGTAGGATGATGTACTTAAGCTAAGTTTCTTCTATTTCAATAAAACACAGGTTGGTAGTTGCATAACTTGAACCATGATGCTTTCTTGCTGCTGCTGTAGTCTCTAATGGAATTGCAAGATAATTTAGTTAAGCTAATCTCATTGGTTTGCACTCTCAAAAAATCACAAGAGCCATTTAGAAGAAGGTAGGGTGTCATAACAGAATGGTGTCATAATCAAAACAAAGCTGCTGCAAATGCATACCTTTTTTTTACAAGTGTATTTGCACCTTCTGATCCATTTAGAGTTATCATAAATATATTTCCAAGGTTTTTTTATTTCACTGTAGAGTCTTTGCTTCTGGACTCAATGCACATTCATCAGTCATAAGAGATAAATACTAGTAAGTCAAGGGCACCAGAATTTGATCATGCCTCTTTTGAGACGTATGTCTATTGATTCAAAATTGCCATGGCAAAAATATGTTTCAGAAAATGACATCGACTAAAATGTTCTATAGATCATGATCCATAGACAAAAAAATGCCATGATCCATACAGTATAAATTCCATGATGCATAGGCTATATTTGCCATGGGAGATGGCAATTTTGTTGGATCATGATCCAGAGATTAAAAAAATGCATAGACTATAATTTCCTGGCATGATCCATAGAATAAAAATGTAGAATAAAAAATGCCATGATCCATACACTATAATTTTCATGATGCATAGACTATATTTGCCATGGCTCGATGCAAAAGAAATTTGCCATGTAGCAAAAAGAAAAGAAATTTGCCATGGTGCATATAGTAAAAACAATGCCATGATCTGTAAAATACATTTGTCATGCTCCATGAAAGTAAATTGCCATGGTCCAAATGTAGCAGAAGTTCAAGTAGTGTTTTGTTTCTGTGTTTGAATAGGCAGCAAACTTTCTATTCTTTCTATGTTTGTACAGACTTGCTAAACTATTGATGATTTTTTGTTGGGTGACCTATTATATTTGGAATGGAAGCTCACATAAGTTGAGCTGATTTTTGTTCATATGAAAGCAGAGGACCATATGGTCTGTGGCTGGGTTTTGTCTCCGACCATTGTGTCGTGATGATTTTGAAGGTACCCCGAGAGGCCCTTGAGTTTGCCGGAATGTCGATTAACTTCCGTTCCGGCAAATTCGGGTACTCCATATGTCCTATTTCCAGCAAAGGTCATGCTAAAATTTTCCGTGAATTTTAGCATGACTTTGCTAAAAATCGGACATATGGGGTACTTGATACTAATGCATGGGCCGGGTATCTTAGTACTTAATTAAGTAGGATCAACTGCCCCTTTATTCTTGCTGCATTAAACCATAGGTGGCAATAGAGCCAAGTGATTAGGCCCAACTTAGAATTCTCCTCAGCATCGATAAACCCTAGATGATAAACCCAACATATGTGGCAATAGAGCCAAGTGAATAGTGCCAAGTGATTAGGCCCAACCTAGGGTGCCTCGGCATCGATAAACCCTAAATGATGAAAAGTTAACTTAGCATTTAGGGTGCCTCGGCGTCGACAAACCCTAAATGATGAAACCTTGGCTTTTAGGGTACCTCGGTGTCGATGATAATCTAAATGATGTACGCTTAGGCTTTTAGGGTGCCTCGGCATCGACAAACCCTAAATGATAAAAGCTTAGCTTTTAGGATGCCTCGGTGTCGACAAAGCCTAAATGATGAGACCATGATCTTGTTCCTTGACAATAACCAACTTTTTGACCAAACTTTTTTCCTATTTAGAGCAAAACATGTCCCACAACGATGAGGCCGGCGGTTCAGGCGGCAAGAAATTCTGGGAGCTGTTCCAGGAGATGGAGGAACAACCTCACCGCTATGAGGACGTCGCGGAAGACACCGATCCTGACTACACAACCCCTAGTGGCGTCGGGGATGACACCACTGATGGTGCCGCCGAGGATGCCACCACTGATGATGGCGGCGCACACACAGATGGCAACCAACCGAAGAAGCAAAGGAAGGACTGGCGCCCGAATGCGCTTAGCACCCTTAAGGAGGAATTTACTCAAGTGGACTCCGACGGGCATCCAACGGAGCCCAAACATATAGTCAAGGGGTACTCGCTTCAGCTCGGGTGCATTCTCCGGAGCACCATCTCGATCAACACCAAGAACCTTAGGCATAAGGACCGAGGGAATTTGCGCAACCTCCTCTTCACGAAGCTGCACGAACGATACAAGTTCCCCGCCTATTTTGAAAACACACGCCTCTCAGGGAATAAAGTGAACAGTGCCGCCCTCACGAGGATGAGCACGGCCCTGTCTATTTGGAGAAGCGCGGTGAAGAGAATGATTGATAAAGGTGATAGTTATGAGAAGATCAAGGCAAAATATTCTTTGATCAGCGAAGATGACTACAAGGAGTTCAAGATCAAGTGCGAGAGCAGCACAACCTCCGAATCAAGTAAGTGGGGGAAAGAAATGCGGGAGTTGAACTTAGGGGAACACAAACTCGGTCTCGGCGATTACAGAGTGGCGGAGCCTATATGGGACAAGGAGGACGCAGAGCGTGCCGAGCAAGGCCTACCGCCCCTCTTCGAGAAATACAGCGGTGACAAGCAGACCAGGAACTTTGTTAGGGCCCGGTACAAGGAGGACCCGATAACAAAGGAGCTTACCACGGATCCGAAGACCAGGGCGCTTGAGCTTGTTCTGGTAAGGAATACACCCCCGCGTAATTAGCTCCATACGGTTGCACTCTAATTAATCCGCAATATTTCTAAATGGTTCACGTTCCTTCCATAGGAAACTGAAAGCAGTAGCGCGGGGTCGTCTCAGAGCTCCCCTTTCGACACCCCTTTAAATAGGGCGTTGAACATAATGAAAAACAAGGATAAGCTCACTAAGCCGACGTCAGATGGTCGTGTGGCCGGCAAAGGCTTGTCCACAAAATGGGGGTCATACTATACCACTGGTGTGTGGAAGGAGAAAAAGACCAGCTCGGAAAGCCAGACGCGCGAGGTTGAAGCACTCAAGGCACAAGTGGCGCGGATTCCGGAGCTTATCCAAGAGCAAGTGGAACAACAACTGGGAACGAAGCTCAACGCCATGCCTACGTTGATTCATGGGCTGATGACGTGGATTGCAGGCGGCCAACAGGGGCCTCCCCTGGTTCCCAGCTTCACGGCCAGCAACTCACACAGCGTGCAGGTGGCGCCATTGGTGTCTCCGGTGGCGCCATTGGTGTCTCCGGCGGCGCCATTGGTGTCTTCGGCGGAGGCGGTATTCGTGTCTCCGGCGCCGGCACGGGCATTGGAGCTTAATGCACTCGGGTGTACGCCAGCCGGCACCTCGCCAGCAAGCGCCCCCTCCGTCAGTTGCATGCCCGCCATTGGCGGTGCCTCGACATTAGCCGAGCTCGACGGCATCACGGTAACTAAGCCTCTCGGCCGATGACTTCATCTCCTTGCCTTTGACTGGGCATCCCTGACGCCCTACATGTTTTCGCAGGGCGCCGCCGACGTTCCTTGCACTCTTCTGCACTTCGTGGGCAGCGACTTGGTCGATGTCGCCAAGGGCAGAATCGTTCAACCGGGCAACCGCATGTTCCACGGTAATCCGATGGCACCCACAGTGTATAGGGTTGAAGTGGTTCGGGTGCTGCCAAGCTGCAACGAGCTGTTACCTCCGATTCGACCCGCTGGGGCCGACGAAGAAGATGAGATGACCCTCAGCGCCTGCGTAAACCGGCCCCTGCTTTGGCCGAAGAGCCAGATTCGTTTGGGGGCGGTGGACACCACCCCACAGACAAGACTGCCAGTCGTGCCGGCGCCAAGCCATGGCAAGAACGCCGCAACGCTACCGGACCTGCCGGACATCCCTATGCCGAACATCCCTATGGCACAGGATACGGACATCCCTATGGCACAGGATCCGGACGACGACGACAACGACGACGGTACATTTACCAAAGTCGATAAGTACTTTGCCGAACATGGGTACGCTGACGAGTTCTGCGGGCCTCTTTCTCAAGAACCCAACCAAGACGACCGCAATCTAGCTGATATGGTGGAGAAATCCAATTGCAACAGGCGTCGTCTGGCGTTCAGTTCTCAGGAGACGCCTCCAGCTCCCGCCTTCACCGAGCCTCAGATAGCTAAGGTGTGAAATATTATTAGCCCCAACACGCTCAAGAAGGTGGTCTGTGAGCAGAACTCGGTCCCATTACAGGAGATCAAGAAGAAGGGACGGAAACGAAAGACTAACAAGGGTGCCGGTGCGAGCCAGCCGGCACCGAGTTCGATCCGTGCTCAGGACGGGCCACCTTCACCTAAGGATATCTCGAGGAGGGTGCATGTGGCGGGTAGGGCGATGCTACCGCCAAATATGCTCAATGCTGCAACCACCGCTATGCGGAGTCTGCACGACAGTGTTCTTTCTTTGGAGAAGCGGCGTCTCAGAGAGAATGATGTGGCATACCCGGTTTTCGTGGCCAAGGTGCCAGAGGGCAAGGGCTTTGTGGTTGGCGACATCGGGGGTACGATCGTCCTGCGGTTTGATGACATCTTTGCTATGTTTAACCTTCATCCGCTGCACTACACCTTCGTTCGGCTGTTTTCGCTGAGTATGGAGATGCGGATCATTAGAGAAAATACCTAGGACATCGTGATAGTCGACCCCTTCTACATGCGTGCCAAGCACTTGAGCAGTGCTGGGGACCGCCAAGTTGCGAGTTCACACCTCGAAGGCGTCATTCTGGCAAACCCAGATAAGGATAACTTCCTTGTGGCTTACTTTCCCAAGTAAGTCATCCCTTAACCGCCCCGTAACATATGATTTCTTAGATTTCGATCGTTCTTTTTTTTCTAACATTCCGTGTTCTGTGCAGTGACACACATTGCACACTCATCCTCCTAAGCCCGAAATATTCCATGGCCACGTATTTCGACCCGAACCGTAACTCCAAGATAGACTACACAAATGTCAAGAAAGTTCTTGATGATGTTCTCCTCGGCTATGCCAAATCTGGAGGCACCTTCACCAGGGCAGTTCGTAAGTACGGCAAGCACACCTTCTTACACAATACGAAGTTCTGCTACGTCAAGCAGCCGCCTGGCGGTCAGAAGGATGCCGACTACACCCTCCATCACATGCGGGCGATCGTAAGGGACCATCATCACCTTCTGCTACCAGATAGTCTCAAAGATTGGGCCACGAGGTTGTCGGCAACCCAGGACGCGGACCTCAGACAAGAATTCTTTCGCATCCAGTCGGAGTTTGCGGATATCATCCATCAAGATGTCCTTCATACCTCGGGGCAGTTCTTCCGCAGATATCAACCATCCAACAGTGAGATAGATGGAATGCTACAAATGCAGGGTGACAACGACCGCGATTTCATGACCATCACGACAGACGACGGCTTCATCCACGCTCCTGTCCGATGAGTCGAGTCGAAAGTAGTGATGTGTAGTTATGAAACATTGATTGGCTCATGTTGTAATTAAACTTTAATGAATTCGTATGTCTCTTTGGTTTGGACAGTCGTTCAACTTAGATGTAATCGATGCTATTTATTAGTAGGACCATGAATCGTGCTATTAATGTCTTGTTTTTCTCTTTCGATCCTTTTGTTGCATACTTACATATTGCTTATGTATTGTCTGTTGTTTGGCTTGTGCATAGAGATGCCGTCGTATGTCGTGTACAAGGGTAAGGTTCCCAGAGTCTACGACGACTGGGAGGAGTGTCGGAGACAGGTTCACCGTTTCAGCGGTAACAGTTACAAAGGGTACACCACTAGGGCGGAGGCCGAATCTAGATACGCCCGCTATCTAGCGGGAGAGAGGAGGGAGCGTTGGAGGAACCGGATGAAGACCAGTTTGATCGCGACGATGCTTATCGTGATGACCGCAGCTCTCTTCTATGTGATGGTAGTTTAGATAATCGATATCGACTTGTAATGTGAAGACAAACTCGATACTCGCGGTCTTGAGACTTGTAATGTTTTATCTTTGTTCGGTCTTTTGAATTTGGAGACTAATATGATGAATTGTATTCGGAGACTAATCTTCTATTGTATTCGATGAATCTGCTGTTGTTTTGTGCTGCTGTCTATATTTTGTCCAATAATATATTTTGTAACCCGTGCAAAAATCAGAAAAGGAAAAAAAACCAAATATTCATACTAATGGCGCATCACCTCCAGGTGCGCCATTAGTATGCCAAAGGATCCTAATGGCGCATCACCTCAGAGTGCGCCATTAGTATGACAAAGCACATGGTTACGTATGGCCCCCCGGGAGGCATACTAATGGCGCATGTTCTTACATACTAATGGCGCACTGCTTGGTGCGCCATTAGTATACCAGATACTAATGGTGCACCAGTGGTGCGCCATTAGTAAAAAATACTAGTGACGTGCTACTAATGGCGCACCGGTAGTGCGCCATTAGTAGGCAAAACCGATGCGCCATTAGTAGGCCTTTTCCTAGTAGTGAACCTATTAAAGTTGAAGAAAAGACTATCACTTATAATGTTGATCCTATTGTTGCTACCGCTTATATTGAGAGACCACCTTTCCCTGCTAGAATAAAGAATCATGCTAAAGCTTCAACTGTGGTTCGTAAGAGGAATACTAGAACACCTACACCCCTTGAGAAAATTAAAGTTGAACCTAGTATTGTAATGGTTAAAGATCTCTTGGTCGATAATATTGATGGGCATGTTATTTACTTCTGTGATGAAGCTGCTAGAATTTCTAGACCCGATACTAAAAATAAACATAGACCTGTTGTAGGCATGTATGTTATTTCTGTTAAAATAGGAGATCATTGCTATCATGGCTTATGTGATATGGGTGCTAGTGCGAGTGTAATACCTCATTCTTTATACGAAGAAATTATGCATGATATTGCACCTGCTGAGTTAGAACGTATTGATGTTACAATTAAGCTTGCCAATAGAGATAAAATTTCACTAGTTGGGATTGTTAGAGATGTTGAAGTCTTGTGTGGGAAAGCTAAATATCCTACTGATTTTCTTATCCTTGGTTCTCCACAGGATGAATTTTGTCCCATTATATTTGGTAGACCCTTCTTGAATACTGTTAATGCTAAGATAGATTGCAAAAAGGATGTTGTTACTATTGGTTTAGGGGATATGTCTCATGATTTTAATTTTGCTAAATTTCGTAGACAACCCCATGATAAAGAATTTCCTAGTAAATATGAAATTATTGGTCTTTCTTCTATTGTCGTGCCTCCTAACGATCCTTTAGAACAATATTTGCTAGACCATGAAAATGATATGTTTATGAATGAAAGAAGGGAAATAGATGAAGTATTCTTTAAACAGGGACCTATTTTGAAACACAACTTGCCTGTTGAAATTCTAGGGGATCCTCCTCCACCCGAGGGTGATCCCGTGTTTGAGCTTAAACCATTACCTAATACTCCTAAATATGCTTATGTTGATGAAAATAAGATATATCTTGTTATTATTAGTGCTAACTTTTCAGAGCTGGAAGAAGAGAAATTATTGAAAACTCTGAAGAAGCACTGTGCTTCTATTGGATATACTCTTGATGATCTTAAAGGCATTAGTCCCACTCTATGCCAGCACAAAATAAAATTGGAGAGAGACGCTAAACCTGTTGTTGATCACCAACGACAATTAAATCCTAAGATGAAAGAAGTGGTAAGAAAAGAAATACTAAAGCTTCTAGATGCAAGTATAATTTATCCTATCACTGATAGTCCTTGGGTAAGTCATGTCCGTTGTGTCCTTAAGAAGTGAGGTATTATTGTTGTTGCTAATGATAAGGATGAATTGATCCCACAAAGAATTGTTACAGGTTCTAGAATGGTAATTGATTTCCGCAAACTAAATAAAGCTACTAAAAAGGATCATTACCCTTTACTTTTTATTGATCAAATGCTAGAATGATTATGCAAACATACATATTTTTGCTTTCTAGATGGTTATTCTAGTTTCTCTCAAATTCCTGTGTCAAAAGAGGACCAATAAAAGACCACTTTTACTTGCCCTTTCGATACCTTTGATTATAGATGTATGCCTTTTGGTTTATGCAATTTGCCTCCTACCTTTCAAAGATGTATGACTGCCATATTCTCTGACTTTTGTGAAAAGATTGTTGACGTTTTCATGGATGATTTCTCTGTATATGGAAATGGATGATTTCTCTGTATATGGAACTTCTTTTGATGATTGCTTAAGCAACCTTGATCGAGTTTTGCAGAGATGTGAAGAAACTAATCTTGTCTTGAATTGGGAGAAGTGCCACTTTATGGTTAATGAATGTATTGTCTTGGGGCATAAAATTTCTGAAAGAGGTATTGAAGTTGATAAAGCTAAAGTTGATGCTATTGAAAAGATGTCGTGTCCCCGTTGCAGGCAACTTATCTAGGTTACAGAATGTTCTTGATGACCCACTACCTATTGATGATAGCTTTCCTGATGAATAATTAGCTGTCATAAATGCTTCTCGTACTGCTCCATGGTTTGATGATTATGCTAATTACATTGTTGCTAAATTTATACCACCTAGTTTCACATACCAGCAAAAGAAAATGTTTTTCTATGATTTAAAACATTACTTCTGGTATGACCCACACCTTTATAAAGAAGGAGTAGATGGTGTTATTAGACTTGTGTACCTGAGCATGAACAAAAACAGATCCTACGCAAGTGTCACTCTGAGGCTTATGGAGGACACCACGCTGGAGATAGAACTGCACATAAGGTACTGCAATCCGGTTTTTATTGGCCTACTCTCTTCAAAGATGCCCGTAAGTTTGTCTTGTCTTGTGATGAATGTCAAAGCATTGGTAATATTAGTAGACGTCAAGAAATGCCTATGAACTATTCACTTGTTATTGAACCATTTGATGTTTGGGGCTTTGATTATATGGGATCGTTTCCTTCTTCTAATGGGTATACAAATATTTTAGTGGCTGTTGATTATGTTACTAAGTGGGTAGAAACTATTCCAACTAGTAGTGTTGATAATAACACCTCTATTAAGATGCTTAAAGAAGTTATTTTTCCGAGGTTTGGAGTCCCTAGATACTTAATGACTGATGATGGTTCACATTTTGTTCATGTTGCTTTTCGTAAGATGCTTTCTAAGTATGACGTCAATCCTAGAATTGCATCTCCTTAACATCCACAGTCTAGTGGTCAAGTAGAACTGAGTAATAGAGAGATTAAATTAATTTTGCAAAAGACTGTTAATAGATGTAAAAAGAATTGGTCCAAGAAACTTGATGATGCATTATGGGCCTATATAACTAAATATAAAAATTCTATGGGTATGTCTCCGTATAAAATGGTTTATGGAAAAGCATGTCACTTACCTCTCGAACTAGAACATAAGGCATATTGGGCCATTAAAGAGCTCAATTATGATTTCAAACTTGCCGGTGAGAAGAGACTATTTGACATTAGCTCACTTTATGAGTGGAGAACCCAAACCTATGAGAATGCCAAACTGTTTAAAGAAAAAGTTAAAAGATGGCATGTCAAAGGGATACAAAAGCGTGAGTTTAATGTAGGTGATTATGTTTTGCTATAAAACTCTCGTTTAAGATTTTTTGCAGGAAAACTCCTCTCTAAATGGGAAGATCCTTACGTTATCGAGGAGGTCTATCGTTCTGGTGCCATAGAAATCAACAACTTCGAAGGCACAAATCCAAAGGTGGTGAACGGTCAAAGAATCAAACATTATATCTCAGGTAATCCCATAAATGTTGAAACCAATGTTATTGACACCGTAACCCCGGAGGAGTACATAAGGGACACTTTCCAGAATGTTTCAGACTCCGAAAAGGAATAGGTATGTGGTACGGTAAGTAAACCGACTCCAAAACAGTCCTAATAGCAATTTTCTCCGTTTTGGAATATTTAAGAGAATAGGAAAATAAGAAGTAGTCTGAAAGGGACACGAGGCATCCACGAGGGTGGAGGGCGTGCCCTCCCCCCTGGGAGCGCCCCCTACCTCGTGGGAACCTCGTGTGCCCTCCGGCCTCCATTTTCTTGCACGATACTTCTTTTGGTCGGTAATAATTCATTATATAATCTCCCGAAGGTTTTGACCACCGTACGATGCAAATATCCTCTGCTTTTGTTTCGAGTTGTTTCCTGCCAGAGTTGTCAAGGCTAGGCATCATGTCATCCCCCTCCTCCAACAATGAGGGTGACGATGCTTGGCTAATGAAGATAGAGCTGAAGAGAGAAGAACCCTGGGAGATCAACAAGGATGATAGGATCAAGAAGGCCATGGAGGATCAAGCTCCAGCAGCAGAAGAATAAGACATCCTTCAACCTCATTACATCTTCTTACCCCTACTGAAATTGAAGCTTTCAAGAAGATTGAAATAGTTCGGGTGCAGAACAAGTATCTAACTCGTGAAAATTTTCTGTTGCAAGAGCATATCACCGCACTCAAGGGCGTTATTCGTAAGTTGGGGCACCTCCTACGCTCGATGTTGGACGACAAGCCTAGATCATCACCACCTCCGAAGAAGGAGACATCACCACCTCGATGTTGGAGCACCTCATATGCTCGATGTATGGGCACTCCCCTTGGCAACTTCCAAGCTTGGGGGAGGTGCCCCTGTATCGTATCACCATCACACTTCTATCTTTACCGTTTTTCTTAGTTCAATCATTTTGGTAATATATTGATCTAGTATAATAAAGTTTTAGTATGATCTAGTTTTGAGGTTTGCTTTATGATTTTTCTATGTAATCGAGTCCGTGAGCTATATATAATAAAGATTAGTTTTGAGTCAAGGGCTTTGCTATCTTTCTATGATCTCGAGGGAATAAAAGAAAGAATAAAAAGAAGTAAAAAAATCATATTGATCATATGGAGAGTAATGACTTCACATATAAAGAGTATGATGAATAAAAGTTGTTGAGAGTTCACAAACATAGTTTTGGTCATCGTTGCAATTAATGGGAAATAATAAAGAAAGAGAGGTTTTCACATATAAATATACTATCTTGGACATCTTTTATGATTGTGAGCACTCATTAAAATATGACATGCTAAAAAGTTGATGTTGGACAAGGAAGACAACGTAATGGGTTATGTTTTATTATATCCAAAATAAAGTATATTGTCATCGATCATCCAACATGTTGAGCTTGCCTTTCCCCCTCATGCTAGCCAAATTCTTTGCACCAGGTAGAGATACTACTTGTGCTTCCAAATATCCTTAAACCCAGTTTTGCCATGAGTGTCCATCATACCTACCTATGGATTGAGTGAGATCCTTCAAGTAAGTTGTCATTATTGCATGCAATAAAAATTTCTCTCTAAATATGTATGATCTATTAGTGTGGAGAAATAAGCTTTATACGATCTTGTGATATGGAAGAAATAAAAGCGACGGACTGCATAATAAAGGTCCCTATCACAAGTGGCAATATAAAGTGACGTTCTTTTGCATTAAGATTTTGTGCATCCAACCATAAAAGCACATGACAACCTCTGCTTCCCTCTGCGAAGGGCCTGTCTATTATTTTTGTCTTATGTCTTATGCAAGAGTCGCGGTGATCATCACCTTTCCTTTTTACACTTTATCCTTTGGCAAGCACATTGTGTTGGAAAGATCCTGATATATATATATATATATATATATATATATATATATATATATATATATATATATATATCCAATTGGATGTAAGTTAGCATAAACTATTATTGTTGACATTACCCTTGAGGTAAAAGGTTGGGAGGCAACACTATGAGCCCCTATCTTTCTCTGTGTCCGATTAAAACTCTATACCCATAAGTATTGCGTGAGTGTTAGGAATTGTGAAGACTAAATGCTAGTTGAGTATGTGGACTTGCTGAAAAGCTCTTATATTGACTCTTTCCGATGTTATGATAAATTGCAATTGCTTTAGTGATCGAGATCATAGTTTGTTAGTTGGATGCCGATAACTGCCACACGTGTGGCATATATGGGGGTTGTGCCGCACACCCTATGTGGCACGGAGACAAACCCACCCACACGACGGCGTTTGGGCGCGCGCAGCCAGATTCTGCATGTCTGATGTGTGGCACGATCACTCACACGTCCGGGTGATCGATCGCGCTGCCTGCACGACCCAACGCGCTCGTCGTCCCAGCCTACTTCCAAACCCCAGGGTGACCTACGCTGTCGTCCCCTACCTCTCGATCCCAAACCTCCATCGTCTTCCTTCTGTAGTTGTCATGGCAACCAGACCAGATCTCTAGCACCTACCCACCCCCACCCCCACCGCCACCCCACCCCGCCCCCAGTGACGATGAGCTAACAGGTTGATCTACGATCTCCTCTTGTTTCTCGTCCTTCTTCTATATAGAAAATTGAAATTCCACGTTGCCCACGAAGATGGCGACTAGATCCACACTGTCATGGCAAACACACCATGGATTTGTGTGTATTCCCCCTCTGCCCACCAACATACGCCAGATCTACCATGTTTTATCCTAGATTTGAACTAAGATTATGTGTTGGGTTGTTGCCAGTAGTTGATTCAGAAGGATGTATAGAATTCACTAAAATTAGGGGTAAGAAAGGAGGAATTTGGGTGGTGCCTAGGGAGGGAGGAAATTAATTGCCACCACTATCTGATGTTAGTTGCCACCTATCTTTGTCGTTAGCTGCCACCATGTTATGTTGTTGCTTGCCAACATATTATCTTGGCTGTTGCCATTGGTGTAAAATGATAGCTGGCATCCAAATTTTAGAAAAGAGAATGAATGTGTGTGTCCTACTTGCCATGATGTCTGGGTTGTCTACGCAAGAAATGTGATAAAGATTGCCGTGTTATCTTGTATGTGCAAACAGCAAGAATGCATTTTGCGGATATTGATGCATTCTTGTTCATGCAGTGACTGCAAACACAGTGGCAGAAAAAGCGGAAAAATGAATCATGAAGACGACACTGATCCTTGGTTTTCTCAAAGGCTGGAAACGCCTCCTTGGGATGCAGCAGAGTACAATCAACTCATTTCTGCAGGGCCGTTGCTGCCACTACTAGAGCAGTACGCGAGCATCGGTATGATGCATGATAAAAAAAGGACAGTTGCCATGTTTGTGATGAGGAAGGTGACATTCTACTTATGTCCTACAATGTCATTTTTCGCAGGTTCTTATGACCCAACCACAGACACGGGTGTACCATGGCAAGTTCAGGCACAGGGCGCTAACGGTGACAAATGTACTGGCGACCAATTTCAAGTAGCCAATGTGGCAAATCAAGGTAACGCATACGAAAAATAAACATACTGGTGTGGACATGAAATTAAACTTGCAAGGATGGCAAAGATTTATGAGTTATATGAAAAAATGTAGGACCTTCATGCAGCACGTGGAAACAGGCGGCGACCACATACCTGCCATCAACGTCGTACACAGGTGAGTCTATGGAGTGAAGTTGTGGACAGTGAATTAGGAGAAGGAACATAGGTGACATTATGGATTTCATGGTGACTTGACAGCTGCAATTGCCATGCCTGGACAACTGCAGTTGGCATGCCTGGGCAACTGTAGTTGCCATGCCTGGACAACTGCAGTTGCCATGTGTAATCAAATGTGATTGCAATGTCCAAACAACTGTGGATGGCAAGTGCGAACAAATATGTGTGGCATGGTTGGACCACTACATGTGCCATGTTGTACAAACTATAGTTGCCATGCATTGACCAACTGCTAAAATGATCACAGGTTGTTATGGTGGGACCACATCGGCAAACATCTCATGGCAAGCTTCACAGTTGCAGGCCAACGCTATTGCAGATAGAGCATGTCAAATTGGAATGACAAACTAGATACGATCAGCACATGCGGCACAACAAGGTAAAAAAATGTGAACCAGAAAAACAGTAGTGCATTTGCTTTTGTGGAAAAAAGCATGGAGGGGAAAGTCGATTTGTCACCGTGGTGGTGGTAAAATCAACCAAAAATGCTAACAAGTGGACGCGTGCAAAAAGTCATCTGTTGTCTTCAGGATTTGTCAATTGTTATATGACTGTGTGCAACATTCATGATTGATTCCATTTGCCTAGTGATCTCATACCTAGAATCCAAGTTTTGATGCTAAAAACATGTTGCTTGCCATGTCTTGGCAACAATAGTTGCCATGTTTGTTGGACTGTAGCTGCCAAGGCTGAAAGACTACAGTTGCCATGCATGGCCATATGCAGATGCCACGGCTTGTTGTATGAATGATGTCATGCCAAATCACATGCAGCTGCTGTATTCCGTTATGATAAACATGCCATTCAAGCAATGCTTACACAAGTACCTGTTTTTTATTGGAGGACCTTCAACTACAATCAACAGCGGCGCGGGGACATCTACTGCAGGGACCTCTGAGCACACGGAAGAAACGTTCCACCAGCCAGTCACCAATCCTGCCACAAAGAATGCAGAATCAGTGTCGGAAATGGCAATCGTTCAAGCAATGCCGACAAGCACACCTTTGCACACCAGCACAAGCAACACTCAAGCAAATGAAACAGCCGCCGATACTGAAGTGAATGATGAAACTGATGACGAAGCACAAGGGGATGAAGAAGATGGACAATTAGAAATCATGGTACCTCAGCCACCATATGTTAGGCAGAGATTTGATTCATTTGAAGATGCCAAGGAATTCTACCAGAGATATGCAATGTTCCATGGGTTTGCGGTCAACACAATACCATAGGAAAATTAAAAAAACTAACGAGTACAGCAGAGGTGAGATGAGGTGCTACAAGGCACGAAGGAACAAGAAGGGTAAAGGTGTTGCGCCTGTCGTGCTGGAACAAAGAGAGGTATCATTGTCAAGACGGAATGACCTGTCCGGTGTAAGCTGAACGTAGATGGAGCATGGTGGGTGGTGAGGGAGTCCCAGATTATGGGGTCTTGGACAGCCGGACTATATACTTATGCAAGACTATAGAACTATGAAGATACAAGATTGAAGACTTCGTCCCGTGTCCGGGTGGGACACTCCTTTGCGTGGAAGGCAAGCTTGGAAATTCGGATATGTAGATTCCCTTCTCTGTAACCAACTCTGTGTAACCCTATCCACCTCCGGTGTCTATATAAACCGAAGGGTTTAGTCTGTAGGACAACAACAATCATAATCATAGGCTAGCTTCTAGGGTTTAGCCTCTACGATCTCGTGGTAGATCAAATGTTGTAATACTCATATCATCAAGATCAATCAAGCAGGAAGTAGGGTATTACCTCTATAGAGAGGGCCCGAACCTGGGTAAACATTGTGTCCCCCGCCTCCTGTTACCATTAGCCTTAGACGCACAGTTCGGGACCCCCTACCCGAGATCCGCCGGTTTTGACACCGACATTGGTGCTTTCATTGAGAGTTCCACTTTGACGTCGAAAAAAGGTTTGATGGCTCGCCTTGTTATCAAGAACAACGTCGCCTCTGGAGGAGCCCTGGCTTTAGGCCAAACCCTCCGACTAGGCGGCTTCATCATGACCGCCCGTTCGGCCGCCGTGTCGACGATGACTTCTCGGGTCATCGAAAGCAGCCTCCACGTCAGCTCGAAATACGCCAAGCGGATGGATCTGTTGGAAATATGCCCTAGAGGCAATAATAAAAGGATTATTATTATATTTCCTTGTTCATGATAATTGTCTTTTATTCATGCTATAATTGTATTATCTGGAAATCGTAATACACGTGTGAATACTTAGACCAAATATGTCCCTAGTAAGCCTCTAGTTGACTAGCTCGTTGGTCAACAGATAGTCATGGTTTCCTGACTATGGACATTAGATGTCGTTGACAACGGGATCACATCATTAGGAGAATGATGTGAAGGACAAGACCCAATCCTAAGCATAGCACAAGATCGTGTAGTTCATTTTGCTAGAGCTTTTCCAATGTCAAGTATCTCTTCCTTAGACCATGAGATCGTGTAACTCCCGAATACCGTGGGAGTGCTTTGGGTGTACCAAGCGTCACAACATAACTGGGTGACTATAAAGGTGCACTACAGGTATCTCCGAAAGTGTCTGTTGGGTTGACACGGATCAAGATTGGGATTTGTCACTCCGTATGACGGAGAGGTATCTCTGGGCCCACTCGATAATGCATCATCAAAATGAGCTCAAAGTGACCAAGTGTTTGGTCACAGGATCATGCATTACGGTACGAGTAAAGTGACTTGCCGGTAACGAGACTGAACGAGGTATTGGGATACCGACGATCGAGTCTCAGGCATGTAACGTACTGATTGACAAAGGGAATTGTATACGGGGTTGATTGAATCCTCGACATCGTGGTTCATCCGATGAGATCATCGAGGAGCATGTGGGAGCCAACATGGGTATCCAGATCCCACTGTTGGTTATTGATCGGAGAGCCATCTCGGTCATGTCTGCATGTCTCCCGAACCCGTAGGGTCTACACACTTAAGGTTCGGTGACGCTAGGGTTATTAGGAAGACTTGTATGTGATTACCGAATGTTGTTCGGAGTCCTGGATGAGATCCCGGACGTCACGAGGAGTTCCGGATTGGTCCGGAGGTGAAGATTTATATATGGGAAGTTGTCATATGGACACCGGAAAGTTTCGGGGGCATATCGGTATTGTACCGGGGCCACCGGAGGGGTTCCGGGGGTCCACCGGGAGGGGCCACCCCTCTCGGAGATCCTCATGGGCCACAAGGGGCAGGGAACCAGCCCCTGGAGGGCTGGGCGCCCCCCCCCTTGGGCCCATGCGCCTAGGGTTGGGGGGGGACCCTAGTGGGGGCGCCCCCCTTGCTTGGGGGGCAAGCCCCCCTCCCTGGCCACCGCCCCCCCTCTAGATCTCATCTAGAGGGGGCCGGCCCCCTTCCCCCTTCCCCTATAAATAGAGGGGCGAGGGGAGGGCTGAACACCTGATCCAAGGCGCAACCCCTCCCCTCCCCAACACCTCTCCTCCTTCATTGAGTGCTTGGCGAAGCCCTGACGGAGTACTGCCTCTCCACCATCATCACGCCGTCGTGCTGCTGCTGGAGCCTTCTTCCTCAACCTCTCATTCCCCCTTGCTGGATCAAGAAGGAGGAGACGTCGTCCGCTCCGTACGTGTGTTGAACGCGGAGGTGCTGTCCGTTCAGCACTTGGTCATCGGTGATTTCGATCACGGCGAGTACGACTCCATCATCCCCGTTCCCTTGAACGCTTCCGCATGCGATCTACAAGTGGTATGTAGATGCTTCCCTCTCCTATCACTCGTTGCTTAGATGAACTCATAGATGGATCTTGGTGAAACCGTAGGAAAAATTTTAATTTTCTGCAACGTTCCCCAACAGTGGCATCATGAGCTAGGTCTATGCGTAGTTCTCTATTGCACGAGTAGAACACAATTTTGTTGTGGGCGTAGATCTTGTCAACTTGCTTGCCGCTACTAGTATTTTCTTGCTTCAGCGGTATTGTGGGATGAAGTGGCCCGGACCGACCTTGCACGTACGCTTACATGAGACAGGTTCCACCGACTGACATGCACTAGTTGCATAAGGTGGCTAGCGGGTGTCTGTCTCTCCCACTTTAGTTGGAGCGGATTCGACAAAAAGGGTCCTTATGAAGGGTAAATAGAAGTTGACAAAATCACGTTGTGGTTATTCGTAGGTAAGAAAAGGTTCTTGCTAGAACCCAATTGCAGCCACGTAAAGATGCAACAACAATTAGAGGATGTCTAACTTGTTTTTGCAGCAATTGTCATGTGATGTGATATGGCCAAAAGTTGTGATGAATGATGAATGATATATTGTGATGTATGAGATCATGTTCTTGTAATAGGAATCACGACTTGCATGTCGATGATTATGACAACCGGTAGGAGCCATAGGAGTTGTCTTTATTTTTGTATGACCTGCGTGTCATTGAAGAACTTCATGTAAATTACTTTACTTTATTGCTAAACGCGTTAGCCATAGAAGTAGAAGTAGTCGTTGGCGTGACAACTTCATGAAGACACGATGATGGAGATCATGATGATGGAGATCATGGTGTCATGCCGGTGACGAAGATGATCATGGAGCCCTGAAGATGGAGATCGAAGGAGCTATATGATATTGGCCATATCATGTCACTACTTTATATAATTGCATGTGATGTTTATTATGTTTATGCATCTTGTTTACTTAGAACGACGGTAGTAAATAAGATTATCCCTTATAATAATTTCAAGAAAGTGTTCCCCCTAACTGTGCGCCATTGCTAAAGTTCGTCGTTTCGAAGCACCACGTGATGATCGGGTGTGATAGATCCTTATGTTCACATACAACGGGTGTAAGACAGTTTTACACATGCAGAAACACTTAGGGTTAACTTGACGAGCCTAGCATGTATAGACATGGCCTTGGAACACAAGAGACCGAAAGTTCGAACATGAGTCGTATGGAAGATACGATCAACATGGAGATGTTCACCGATGATGACTAGTCCGTCTCACATGATGATCGGACACGGCCTAGTCGACTCGGATTGTGTAACACTTAGATGACGAGAGGGATGTCAATCTGTGTGGGAGTTCATTAAATAATTTGATTAGATGAACTTAATTATCATGAACTTAGTCTAAAGTCTTTGCAAAAATATGCCTTGTAGATCAAATGGCCAACGCTCATGTCAACATGAACTTCAACGCGTTCCTAGAGAAAACCAAGCTGAAAGATGATGGCAGCAACTATTCGGACTGGGTCCGGAACCTGAGGATCATCCTCATAGCAGCCAAGAAAGATTATGTCCTAGATGCACCGCTAGGTGAAGCACCCATCCCAGAGAACCAAGACGTTATGAACACTTGGCAATCACGTGCTAATGATTACTCCCTCATTTAGTGCGGCATGCTTTACAGCTTAGAACCAGGGCTCCAAAAGCGTTTTGAGCGACACGGAGCATATGAGATGTTTGAGGAGCTGAAAATGGTTTTTCAAGCTCATGCCCGGGTCGAGAGATATGAAGTCTCCGACAAGTTCTATAGTTGTAAGATGGAGGAAAACAGTTCTGTCAGTGAGCACATACTCAAAATGTCTGGGTTGCACAACCGCCTGTCCCAGCTGGAGATCAACCTCCCGGACGAGGCGGTCATTGACATAATCCTTCAGTCGCTCCCACCGAGCTACAAGAGCTTTGTGTTGAACTACAATATGCAGGGGATGGTGAAGACCATTCCTAAAGTATTTTCAATGCTGAAGTCAGCAGAGGTTGAAATCAAGAAAGAACATCAAGTGTTGATGGTCAATAAGACCACTAAGTTCAAGAAGGGCAAGGGTAAGAAGAACTTCAACAAGGACGGCAAAGATGTTGCCACGCCCGGTAAGCCAGTTGCCAGGAAGAAGTCAAAGAATGGACCCAAGCCTGAGACTGAGTGCTTTTATTGCAAAGGGAAGGGTCACTGGAAGCGGAACTGCCCCAAATACTTAGCGGACAAGAAGGCTGGCAATACTAAAGGTATATTTGATATACATGTAATTGATGTGTACCTTACCAACACTCGTAGTAACTCCTGGGTATTTGATACCAGTGCCGTTGCTCATATTTGTAACTCACAGTAGGAGCTGCGGAATAAGCGGAGACTGGCGAAGGACGAGGTGACGATGCGCGTCGGGAATGGTTCTAAGGTCGATGTGATCGTCGTCGGCACGCTACCTCTACATTTACCTACGGGATTAGTTTTAAACCTCAATAATTGTTATTTAGTGCCAAGTTTGAGCATGAACATTGTATCTGGATCTCGTTTGATGCGAGATGGCTACTCATTTAAATCCGAGAATAATGGTTGTTCTATTTATATGAGAGATATGTTTTATGGTCATGCCCCGATGGTCAATGGTTTATTCTTAATGAATCTCGAACATAATGTTACACATATTCATAGTGTGAATACCAAAAGATGTAAAGTTGATAACGATAGTCCCACATACTTGTGGCACTGCCGCCTTGGGCACATAGGTGTCAAGCGCATGAAGAAGCTCCATACTGATGGACTTTTAGAGTCTCTCGATTATGAATCATTTGACATGTGCGAACCATGCCTCATGGGTAAAATGACTAAGACTCCGTTCTCCGGAACAATGGAGCGAGCAACCAACTTATTGGAAATCATACATACCGATGTGTGCGGTCCAATGAGCATTGAGGCTCGCGGAGGATATCATTATGTTCTCACTCTCACTGATGACTTGAGTAGATATGGGTATGTCTACTTGATGAAACACAAATCTGAGACCTTTGAAAAGTTCAAGGAATTTCAGAATGAGGTAGAGAATCAACGTGACCGAAAGATAAAGTTCCTACGATCAGATCATGGAGGAGAATATTTAAGTCACGAATTTGGTACACACTTAAGGAAATGTGGAATCATTTCACAACTCACGCCGCCTGGAACACCTCAGCGCAACGGTTTATCCGAACGTCATAATCGCACTCTATTGGATATGGTGCGATCTATGATGTCTCTTACCGATTTACCGCTATCATTTTGGGGATACTCTCTAGAGACAGCTACATTCACTTTAAATAGGGCACCGTCTAAATCCGTTGAGACAACACCGTATGAATTATGGTTTGGGAAGAAACCTAAGTTGTCGTTTCTAAAAGTTTGGGGATGCGATGCTTATGTCAAGAAACTTCAACCTGAAAAGCTCGAACCCAAGTCGGAAAAATGCGTCTTCATAGGATACCCTAAGGAAACCATTGGGTATACCTTCTACCTTAGATCCGAAGGCAAGATCTTTGTTGCCAAGAATGGATCCTTTCTGGAAAAAGAGTTTCTCTCGAATGGAGTAAGTGGGAGGAAAGTAGAACTCGATGAAGTACTACCTCTTGAACCGGAAAGTAGTGCAACTCAAGAAAATGTTCCTGTGGTGCCTACACCGATTGGAGAGGAAATTAATGATGATGATCAAGGTACTTCGGATCAAGTTGCTACTGAACTTCGTAGGTCCATGAGGACATGTTCCACACCAGAGTGGTATGGAAACCCTGTCCTGGAGATCATGTTGTTAGACAACGGTGAACCTTCGAACTATGAAGAAGCGATGGCGGGCCCAGATTCCAACAAATGGCTTGAAGCCATGCAATCCGAGATAGAATCCATGTATGAAAACAAAGTATGGACTTTGACTGTGCCCGATGATCGGCGAGCGATAGAAAACAAATGGATCTTTAAGAAGAAGACGGGCGCGGATGGTAATGTCACCATCTATAAAGCTCGACTTGTCGCTAAGGGTTATCGACAAGTTCAAGGGATTGACTATGATGAGACTTTCTCTCCCGTAGCGAAGCTTAAGTCCATCTGAATCATGTTAGCAATTGCCGCATACTATGATTATGAGGTATGGCAGATGGACGTCAAAACGACATTCCTTAACGGTTATCTTAATGAAGAGCTGTATATGATGCAACCGGAAGGTTTTGTCGATCCTAAGAATGCTAACAAAGTATGCAAGCTCCAGCGATCCATTTATGGGCTGGTGCAAGCATCTCGGAGTTGGAACATTCGCTTTGATGAGATGATCAAAGCGTTTGGGTTTATGCAGACTTATGGAGAAGCCTGCGTTTACAAGAAAGTGAGTGGGAGCTCTGTAGCATTTCTCACATTATATGTAGATGACATACTTTTGATGGGAAATGATATAGAATTCTTGGACAGCATTAAGGCCTACTTGAATAAGTGTTTTTCAATGAAGGACCTTGGAGAAGCTGCTTACATATTAGGCATCAAAATCTATAGGGATAGATCGAGACGCCTCATAGGTCTTTCACAAAGCACATACCTTGATAAGATTTTGAAGAAGTTCAAAATGGATCAGTCCAAGAAAGGGTTCTTGCCTGTATTGCAAGGTGTGAGATTGAGCTCAGCTCAATGCCCGACCACGGCAAAAGATAAAGAAGAGATGAGTGTCATCCCCTATGCCTCAGCCATAGGATCTATTATGTATGCCATGCTGTGTACCAGACCTGGTAAACCTTGCCGTAAGTTTGGTAGGAAGGTACCAAAGTAATCCCGGCAAGGAACACTGGACAACGGTCAAGAATATCCTGAAGTACCTGAAAAGGACAAAGGACATGTTTCTCGTTTATGGAGGTGACGAAGAGCTTGTCGTAAAGGGTTACGTCGACGCTAGCTTCGACACAGATCTGGATGACTCTAAGTCACAAACCGGATACGTGTATATGTTGAATTGTGGAGCAGTAAGCTGGTGTAGCTGCAAGCAGAGCGTCGTGGCGGGATCTACATGTGAAGCGGAGTACATGGCAGCCTCGGAGGCAGCGCATGAAGCAATTTGGGTGAAGGAGTTCATCACCGACCTAGGAGTCATACCCAATGCGTCGGGGCCGATCAAACTCTTCTGTGACAACACTGGAGCTATTGCCCTTGCCAAGGAGCCCAGGTTTCACAAGAAGACCAGGCACATCAAGCGTCGTTTCAACTCCATCCGTGAAAATGTTCAAGATGGAGACATAGATATTTGCGAAGTACATACGGATCTGAATGTCGCAGATCCGTTGACTAAACCTCTTTCCCGAGCAAAACATGATCAACACCAGAACTCTATGGGTGTTCGATTCATCACAATGTAACTAGATTATTGACTCTAGTGCAAGTGGGAGACTGTTGGAAATATGCCCTACAGGCAATAATAAAAGGATTACTATTATATTTCCTTGTTCATGACAATTGTCTTTTATTCATGCTATAGTTGTATTATCCGGAAACCGTAATACAAGTGTGAATACTTAGACCAAATACGTCCCTAGTAAGCCTCTAGTTGACTAGCTCGTTGGTCAACATATAGTCATGGTTTCCTGACTATGGACATTAGATGTCGTTGACAACGGGATCACATCATTAGGAGAATGATGTGATGGACAAGACCCAATCCTAAGCATAGCACAAGATCGTGTAGTTCGTTTTGCTAGAGCTTTTCCAATGTCAAGTATCTCTTCCTTAGACCATGAGATCGTGTAACTCCCGGATACCGTAGGCGTGCTTTGGGTGTACCAAACGTCACAACGTAACTGGGTGACTATAAAGGTGCACTACAGGTATCTCCGAAAGTGTCTGTTGGGTTGACACGGATCGAGACTAGGATTTGTCACTCCGTATGACGGAGAGGTATCTCTGGGCCCACTCGGTAATGCATCATTATAATGAGCTCAAAGTGACCAAGTGTTTGGTCACGGGATCATGCATTACGGTACGAGTAAAGTGACTTGCCGGTAATGAGACTGAACGAGGTATTGGGACCCCGACGATCGAGTCTTGGGCATGTAACGTACCGATTGACAAAGGGAATTGTATACGGGGTTGATTGAATCCTCGACATCGTGGTTCATTCGATGAGATCATCGAGGAGCATGTGGGAGACAACATGGGTATCCAGATCCCGCTGTTGGTTATTGACCGGAGAGCCATCTCGGTCATGTCTGCATGTCTCCCGAACCCGTAGGGTCTACACACTTAAGGTTCAGTGACGCTAGGGTTATTAGGAAGACTTGTATGTGATTACCGAATGTTGTTCGGAGTCCCGGATGAGATCCCGGACGTCACGAGTAGTTCTGCAATGGTCCGAAGGTGAAGATTTATATATGGGAAGTTGTCATACGGACACCGGAAAGTTTCGGGGACATATCGGTATTGTACCGGGGCCACCGGAGGGGTTCCGGGGGTCCACCAGGAGGGGCCACCCCTCTCGGAGGGCCTCATGGGCCGCAAGGGGCAGGGAACCAGCCCTTGGAGGGCTGGGCGCCCCCCCTTGGGCCCATGCGCCTAGGGTTGGGAGGGGGGACCCTAGTGGGGGCGCCCCCCTTGCTTGGGCGGCAAGCCCCCCTCCCTGGCCGCCGCCCCCCCTCTAGATCTCATCTAGAGGGGGCCGGCCCCCTTCCCCCTTCCCCTATAAATAGAGGGGCGAGGGGAGGGCTGAACACCTGATCCAAGGCGTAGCCCCTATCCTCCCCAACACCTCTCATCCTCTATTGAGTGCTTGGCGAAGCCCTGTCGGAGTACTGCCTCTCCACCATCATCACGCCGCCGTGCTGCTGCTGGAGCCTTCTTCCTCAACCTCTCCTTCCTCCTTGCTGGATCAAGAAGGAGGAGACATCGTCAGCTCCGTACATGTGTTGAACGCGGAGGTGCTATCCGTTCAGCACTTGGTCATCAGTGATTTGGATCACAGCGAGTACGACTCCATCATCCCCGTTCCCTTGAACGCTTCCGCACGTGATCTACAAGTGGTATGTAGATGCTTCCCTCTCCTATCACTCATTGCTTAGATGAACCCATAGATGGATCTTGGTGAAACCGTAGGAAATATTTAATTTTCTGCAACATTCCCCAACAGGATCCAATGGAACTTTCGTCCTTGAACGAGCTCTTGGATCACATCGCCACCCTGGGAGTTGCTACAGACTATGATCGGATTGGGCTTAAACCCGATCAAAGAGAGATTAACTCTCTGCCGGTCACCCATTAAATAGTGGTGGTGGAGGAGCAATGCAGCCATTCTTCCTCTATTTTGAGGATGAACTATGTCCGGATTCCCGAGCTCTTCGAGCCGGATACCCGTTCGCGGGAGGACATGACCCAAACTCTGAACTTAGAATCGGACAGCGGGCCAGAAAAATTGGGCAACATCCCGGAACCCGAACTGCCAAGTTCGGAAGTTCCTCTGCCCCTGGGTCTCAGGTCAGGTCATTCGGACTTAAATCCACCCACCCACCCAGATACAAGCGATCTTTCCCACATTAGACAACAATCCCAAGAGACAGTACATCACTTTTTGGCTAGATTCCTCCTTGTAATGAGCAAGGTCAAGGATTGTCGCGAGGAAGATGCAATCCCATTCTTTTGCAAAAATTGCACGGACAAGGGAATCCTTAATGCCATAAGTCGCCGTGACATATCACACTTCGCTGACTTGGCGGCCATAGTACAGAAGTACTGTGCGATGGAAAGCGCCTAGAAAACCCAGGCAAAATTATGGGATCCTCCGGCTCTCACTGAACCCCACGCCCGAACCAAAAGGGTGCACTCTCGCAAGTCACCCGATCCAATCACAAAGAAACCAAAGCCCACTACAGGGCGTGGGACCATATTAGAGGGATGGCTCAATGGGCCATGCAAAATTCACACCACACCGGATACCATACCTACACACACCCTTAGAGCATGTTGGATACTTCGGCAGGTGGCCAAGAGCGGCGAGGATCTCCTCATTAACAATACTGCAGAGCATCATCCTGCATAAAACAACAATATAGTGTTGACAATCTTCGAGACTTTCACCTCGAATAATAGGCGCAAGAGAGCACTCCGCGGCCTCGCCGAAGTCTGCCACGTTGCAGCAATAAATCCCTGGAACAACACGGCTATAACCTTTAATGCCAGTGACGAACCACAATTCTGAATAGTCCGAGCACCAGCCACTCTGGTCCTTAGTCCAATTGTGGACGACTTCTGGCTTACTAAAGTGCTCATGGACGGCGGCAGCAGATTAAACCTCATCTACGAGGAAACTCTCAACAAAATGGAAATAGACAAGAGCCGCATTGAGCAAAGCAGCACGACCTTACGAAGGATTATCCTTAGTTGGGAGGCACGATGTGCGGGAAAAATCACACTCGATGTGGTATTCGGCATGCAGGAAAATTACAGGTCCGAACAGATAACATTCCAAGTGGCCCCATTCAGTAGTGGATACCATGCCCTTTTAGGGCGGGACGCATTCGTGAGCTTCCAAGCTATACTCCATTATGGGTACATGAAGCTCAAGATGCCCGGGCCCAACGGAATCATCACTCTAGCCAGTGATCCGGACATAGCACTTCGCGCCGAAAATAAAACCGCCGCCCTGGCCCTTGAGGAATTATCCGAAGCCCTCGCGGTAGAAGAATTAACTGCACTACGCTCCACAGTGGATAGGGACGACGTGATACTCGAGAAGCGGTCCAAGTCCACCTCTTTCAAACCGGCGGACGAAATCGTGAAATTCCAAGTCCACCCAACGGACTCTACAAAAACCACAGCCATCAGGGCACAGCTGAACCCCACAATCGACACCGCATTGCGGGCGTTCTTACGTGAGAATTTGGACATCTTTGCCTGGCACCCTTCAGATATGCCAGGGATCCCACGTAGGCTGGTCGAGCATAGCCTCAACATATTGAAGGGATACAAGCCGGTCAAGTAGACACTACGGCGCTTTTCAGTGCCTAAACGACAAGCTATGGGAGAGGAGCTAGCCAAGTTACTCGAAGCCGGATTCATCCGGGAAATAAAACACCCAGACTGGCTAGAAAACCTGGTGATGGTACCAAAGAAGGATAAATCCTGGCACCTATGTGTTGATTTCAAGGACCTCAATAAGGCTTGCCCAAAGGATCACTTCTCTCTCCCCCACATCGATCAAATCATCGACGCTACCGTATGACACGACTCATTGTGCTTCCTTGACGCATACTCCGGAAACCATCAAATCAAGTTGGCGTAGTCCGATCAAGCGCGACGGCATTCATCACTCCATACGACCCTTTTTGTTTCAACACCATGCCTTTCGGGCTCAAAAACGCCGGTGCAACCTACCAACGCATGATTCAGACATGCCTGGAAGAACAAATCGTCAAAACAGTTGAGGCATACATAGACGAGGTGGTCATCAAGACCAGACACATAGAATCTTTAATAGACGACCTGAGGCTCACGTTCGACAACCTTCGAACATATGACATCAAGCTCAATCCGGAAAATGCATTTTCGGGGTTCCCACCGGAAAGCTCCTGGGCTTCATCGTTTCCAATAGAGGAATTGAAGCAAACCCGGCTAAAATCCGAGCTTTGTCATAGTTGGCTACCCCAACAGACCTCAAACAAATCCAGAAATTAACTGGATGCATGGCTGCCTTAAGCCGCTTTATCTCCCGATTAGGAGAAAAGGCACTACCTCTTTATCGCATTCTTCGACACACCGAACACTTCGAGCGGACGGACGCGGCTACGGCCGGACTGGAAGAAATAAAGGCCCTCTTGGCCAGCAACCCAATCCTGGCCGCACCGAACATTGGTGAATCCATGCTGTTATATATAGCTGCAACACACCAAGTTGTAAGCGCAGTGCTCATCGTCGAATGAGAGAAGGACAGACAGAAGTTCCCGCTTCAAAAGCCGGTATACTACGTATCCATTGTCCTCACACCATGCAAGTCATGGTACCCACATTATCAAAAGATAGCATACGCGGTCTTCATGGCATCCCAAAAACTACGACACTACTTTCAAGAGTGTTCAATAATGGTGGCCTCCAAAGTACCACTCAACGATATAATAAGTAACCGCGATGCCACGAGCCGGATTGCTAAGTGGGCCATCGAGCTCCTCCCGTTCGACATTATATATAAACCACGGCGAACCATTAAATTGCAAGTACTGGCTGACTTCGTCGCCGAATGGACAGAAGCCGAACTCCCTAAAGAGTATGGTGCATACTCCAATTGGATCATGCACTTTGACGGCTCTAAGATGCTGGCTGGTCTGGGAGCGGGCGTTGTCTTGACATCCCCCACCGGAGACACAATCCAATACATACTCCAAATACTATACACAGACTCCAATAATGCAGCCGAATACGAAGCTCTATTGCACGGTCTTCGGATTGGTGGTCTCCATGGGCATCCAACGCCTAAAAGTGCCTGGGGATTCGAACCTCGCAATATCTCAAATAAATGGAGACTTCAACGCCAAGGACCCGAAAATGGCGGCTTACCATAATGTCGTCCTTAAAATGTCAGCTTGATTCGAGGGGCTTCAATTTCATCATGTGGTTCGAGAAAACAATCAAGCGGCGGATATCCTCGCCTGCATCAGCGCTAAGCGCGACCCCGTCCCACCTAATATCTTCTTGGAAAGGCTGTTCAAGCCATCCGTTGTGTGGCAAGGTGAGACCGGCAATACTAGTCCAGATCCGACCACAATCCCAGAGCCCGAACACACTGACATAATCGGAGGCTCCACCACCGAAATAACACCCTCGGCCCATCTAATCATGGTTGTCATCACCCCATGGACCGAACCCTTCTTAGCCTACCTAAATAGGCAAGAACTCCCCGAGGACCAAAATGAGGCACGTTGCATTGTGCGGTGCTCTAAAGCCTACAAGGTCCACGAGGGAGAGCTTTATAAGAAAAGCGCTACCGGAGTACTTCAAAGATGTATCTCTGAAGAGGAAGGACGACAGCTATTGGCTGAAATCCATGTTGGACTCGGTGGCCACCACGCCGCAGCTCGGGCCCTTGTAAGCAAGGCCTTCCGTACAAGTTTCTACTGGCCGACAGCTGGAGCAGACGCACAGGACCTCGTCCAACATTGCGTCAGTTGCCAGCTCTTCGCTAACCAAAGCCACATGCCGCCCACCGCTCTCCAAACAATCCCCATAACTTGGCCCTTTGTGGTCTGGGGGCTCGATATGGTCGGTCCCCTTAAAGGTGGAACCCATAAGAAAAATACCTGTTGGTCATGGTGGATAAATTCACCAAATGGATAGAGGCCAAACCAGTTAAAACGGCCGAATCCGGACCGGTGATAGACTTCATATTAGGGGTCGTGCACCGTTATGGTGTCCCCCACAGCATCATCACCGATAATGGCTCCAACTTCACAGCCGACGAGGTGAAAACTTGGTGCGGCAACATGGGTATTAAGCTCGATTACGCCTCCGTCTATCACCCTCAAACAAACGGTCAAGTCGAAAGAGCAAATGGTCTTATTATGAGTGGCATCAAACCCAGACTAGTGCGATCTCGGAAGGAATCAGACACGCACTGGGTCGAGGAGCTCGACTCCGTACTATGGGGGATGCGGACCACGCCAAACCGCACTACCAGATACACACCCTTCTTCATGGTGTATGGCGCAGAGGCGGTATTGCCCTGCGATATCATTCATGACTCACCTCGAGTGCACATGTACAAAGAGAGAGAAGTCGAGCTTGATCGGCAGGACAGTTTAGATGCCCTGGAGAAGGAGCGAGACATCGCAAAAGCCCGTTCCGCATTCTATCAGCAATAGGCTAGCATGTATCAAAGCAGAGAAGTACAGGCTAAAACCTATAACATTGGCGAACTCATTCTACGCCTACCAGAGAAGAAAAAGGACAAGCTCAAGCCCAAGTGGGAGGGTCCCTTCATAATTGATAAAGTTCTCATCGGAGCAGCGTACCGCCTGCGTGATGCATCAGATAATCGACTAGAGCCGAACCCATGGAACGCAGCCAGACTCCGAAGATTCTACGCCTAGCGCCGAACTCTGTGTTCGTCCCCTTCCCTCCACATTTTTTTAGTTATACCTCTCTCTTTATTTTTATGGCTCTAAAGCTTTCAATGTGACTCGACTACACACTCTTGACGCATTAAATCCTCAAGTATGCGCGCTCACTATACCTGGGGGCTTCTTATAAAGAAACTTAATATAATTATCTTCCGGGCATCATGCCCACTGCATATGTGTCTCTTTTCCATATGTACCTTTTCTTCACCATTATATGCATCGATATGACTTAAGTTTTGGCCAAGCTGGGTTGCCTGGCTCCTGTGTTTATGCCATACGTTCCCGTTAGTTCGGCTAGGGCATAAGGGGAGCACCTCTGCGATTGTTACTGTCGGGTACTCCGGACGTGTACCTCAGACTGGGTGAAGCCGAAAGCTAGCATTCTTAAGGGAATATTCGGTCGGTGAACTAAAGATGTTTCTTACCTATTATAATACAAACCCCCAGATGTTGCATATACTGCGTCTGTGCTCGCAGTTCGGACATGGACATTAATGCATGCGTACCCAGGGAAAGGAACCCTTAACAGAGCTATTCTCCCTGGAAGATGTTTCTTACTATCCATGTAATATAACATAGCTAGTTGGGTACTTGTCTGTTCAAGCAATTATGACCCCTATGCCTGGTTTCCACGCGTACCCTGGTTTTCATAACTGAGCGGGTATTCGGAAACACTCCAGACTGTCATGTCCGGAGGCTAAAGCAAAAAGGTCCACCATGACAAATGATTTACAATCTGGCTAGGGACAAAATATGTCAATCGAAGTACATAGTCACTTAGACCCACATACTTCTTCTTCTATGCCATCCAACAAACTATCTAGCCTACAATCCTGTTGGGAATACTTTGCGGCTAATCCTACCTGGTCATATACCAGACTAACGGGAATCTCTTTCCCATCTGACCCTACAGGTCCGACTAGGGCCATGTGATTCGGATCGAGCTTGGTGTATCATGTTTTTACCATGGCCCAAGCTTCTCTTGCACCTTGTCGATAGGAAGATATCTTCCATAATCGGAAGCGCCGCCGCGCTCCCTTGAGCAGTTGTACAAGCTCCCCCATGCTTCCTGGCAGAGAGGCGGATGACCACAAGGCCATGGCAATGCCCTGCGTCACCTGCCGAACTTGTTTGTGCAGTTGGGAAAGCTCTTGTAGAAGATCGCCTGAGGATCCGGGCATCTCCTCTTCGGGACGACCAGTCAGTATACCTACAGACATAACTCTGTTAGCCCGTTTCTTCGCCGAACTATATAACGGTTTGTTTGAGCACATACTAAAATGCCGCGTTGAAGCCTCCGATTCTCCTTCACGGAGTTCGCAAGCTGGGCCCGAACATCTTTCAATTCCACGCCCAGCCGGGTATTGGCATCCTGGAGATTGTTTCTCTCTCGCCTGACCCGTGTAAGTACATGCTCGCCAGCCTCTAGTTGTCATTGAGCTCGTTGTTCATCCTCTTGTAGGATCTCCGAATTCACTCCGGGATTGCCTACGGAATCTATTATTAGATGTGCAAACATGCCGAATACCAAATGGTACACATAATTACATTTTTATCGATCGAAAAAATATATTACCAGATGAGATTGGATTCCTCCATTTCGGCAGCTGTGGCCCTTAGTTGGGCTTTACACTCCTTCAGCTCTTGAGACAAGGTATTCTTCTCTGTAAGAACCTATTCATGCAATGATCCTTAAATTAGTTGTACCAACTGTTTCAAGTCTCAGGGGCTACTGATATGCATAATTATCAGATTTTGCTTACACGTATATCTTTTGAATACTGGTCTGTGGCTCTAGCAAGCCCATCTTGAGCAGCTCGGATGTACGCGTCTCCCGAGTTGAAGGCATTGAAAGCCTCTTCGGAAAAATTAGGGTCGCGGAGTGCGGCCCGCCGATGCCGATGATTCATGGCGCTCTCCACCTTGGAATTTGTAGCGGATATTCTATCTGCATCCTCTGCAGGAGGAACGTCTGGTGTTGTCCCAATGTTAGCCTCCACCCTCGAGGCCAGTTCTGGAGTCCGGTTGGTAGATGCGTGACGGGCAGGATCCCTGGATACAGTCCGGCGAATACTCTTTCTACCAAGACGAAGTGGACATTATTATATTTTAGGATAACAATCATGGAGCATGTTTTAAACTATACCTCTTCGACGGCGGCTCGACCATGCCTCTACTCGCTTTCCTTTTTGGAAGCCTACCCGGTCTGGGCGCCTCTCATTGATGAGTCGCCGCGGGTTCGGCATGGCGCGCAGATGACCTTCCCTATAAAGCACAATACATGTGCGGTGGGTAAGGTGTAAAGAGGGGATCCTTTTCGGAAGTTAGGTCTCCTATTTTACTTACATGTGATGTAGGGAGGAGGCCAGGATACTCGGCAACGATGGCCACCAAGGTGCCATCATAGCTTGCCTGGTAAAACATCCTGTCGCCGAGCTCCACAAATATGTCCGGATCTTCTTCGAGTCCGGGGTCGAGGGCCCGGTTGTGGTCCTCTAGCTGTAGAGGCGGGCTGTGGACCTCCCTCACAGCTTTCCGCAGTCCCTGTTATGGACTAGCAAGGTAAATATTTGTGATGAAAGACTGCGGGAATGAATAGAGTTGAGTAAAAGATAGCAACTCACCCAGCTAGGGGGGTTGTACATGGAAAATCCATCCTGTGGCTTAATGCGGATGAACTCCTCTTCTTCTCCTTTATATAAACCGGGCAATATTTTTGCCAGAGCGGTGGCGGAGTCCGGACCTTTCTGACCGCAGCGGGTGGCATCATCTTCTCCATTGAAGTGCCACATGGGATGTCCCCGATACTGGAGTGGTTGCACCCCCCGCATTATGCATGTTGACATAACCTCGATTATTGTCTATCCAGATTTGGCAAGCATTTTTATCCTGCCCATCAATTGAAGGACCTCTCTGCTATCTTCCTCCTTGGGGCTCCTGGGATGCCAGCTACGGTGTTTCTTCAACGGGGCATTTGTGAACTCAGGAAGACCCATCTGAATAGGGCCAGGAAGGGAGACATCCTCTATATAAAACCACTCGGAAGGCCAATCTTCGAATGTCTTCTTTGGAGTGCCGGACAAGTATCCGGTCCCGGCGATGCGCCATATTTTGGCTCTGCCCACTTGGTATATTGATCCCTCCTGATTGCGAGGGACGAGGCAGAACAGCCTCTTCCGTAGCTCGAAATGAGCTTCGCAACCCAGAAATAACTCATGAAGGGCGATATAACCTGCGATGTGAAGGATGGAGGCAGGGGTGAAGTTGTGCAGCTGGAGGCCATAATACTCCAGGAGCCTGCGAAGGAACGGATGGATTGGAAATCCGATGCCCCTCAGCAAGTAAGGTACAAGGCATACTCGCTCCCCGCTGATGGGTTGGGAAAACTCTCCGCTTGCTCCCCGCTATCAAAAGTGGCTAATCTGGCTTGAACAGGGACAAGATATGCAGGTGGGAGAAACCCCTAGGTCTGCAACTTCACCAATTGGACATGGGATACGGTACACTTCTCCCAATCGCCCGGCTTAGCGCTACGAGTGCAAGAGGAGGAGCTGTGGTGGCCGGCCAGGATGGGATGGTTTTTTTGGGCGCGCTCTGATGAATCCTCACTTGGGGAAGATGGTGTGATTTGGATCTGAGGATCCCCGTCTCTTTAATAGATGATTTATTTACATGGTCAGGGTGGCAAGTGTAAAAATGCTCCGGCTTCTTGCATTCACTCGACATGTGGAGGCTGACATTATTAAGGTACAGAAGCCGATGAGTGCAACATTAAATGGGAAGCCGGGCACTACTCGTTACAACAGGTACTCTGGAGAATTCGGAGAAGAACCCGCCTTGCAATGCCGAAGACAATCTGCGCGCCGGACTCATCGTCATTGAAGCCTAGTTCGGGGGCTACTAAGGGAGTGCCGGATTAGGGGGTCCTTGGACAGTCGGACTATATACTTATGTCGGACTGTTGGACTATGAAGATACAAGAAGACTTCGTCCCGTGTCCGGGTGGAACTCTCCTTTGCATGGAAGGCAAGCTTGGCAATTCGGATATGTAGATTCCCTTCTCTATAACCGACTCTGTGTAACCCTAGCCCCCTCCGATGTCTATATAAACCGGAGGTTTTAGTCCGTAGGAAAACAACAATCATAATCATAGGCTAGCTTCTAGGGTTTAGCCTCTACGATCTCGTGGTAGATCAACTCTTGTAATACTCATATCATCAAGATCAATCAAGCAGGAAGTAGGGTATTTCCTCCATACAGAGGGCCCGAACCTGGGTAAACATCGTGTCCCCCGATTACCATTAGCCTTAGACGCACAGTTCGGGACCCCCTACCCGAGATCCGCCAGTTTTGACACCGACAGGTGGTCACTGCATATTTTGACGAGCATAACCACGAACTCATAAAGAAGTTTGACCTGGTAAAATTTCTGATTGGCCACAGAGGATTCAGCCCCCTCGAGAAGAAATTCATAAAGCTGCTACATGATTGTAACGTCGGTCCATCAAGAATGGTCCAGATACTATCCCTCATCCACAGCGGAGATGGCAGACTGAGTAGCATGCCATACATACCAGCAGACGTCACAAACCTAAAGTCAAAGTACCGTAGAGAGAGCGGGTTGGCTGACATAGAAGACACGATAGCCTACTTTGCTGAGAAAGCAAAAGCAGATCCTGATTTCTTCTACAGGATACGATTGGACGACGAGGACCGTATCAGGAACATGTATTGGGTGGATGGTGCTGTAAGAAGAGCCTACAAACATTTCCGAGATTGCATTTCGCTCGACGCAACATATCTCACTAATATGTACAAGATGCCTTGCGCTCCATTCATAGGAATAAATAACCACAATCAGTCATTGCAGTTCGGTTGCGGACTGGTTCAGAACGAAGATATGGATGCTTACACTTGGTTGTTCAAAACCTTCTTGGAGTGCATTGGTGGACTTGCTCTGATGAACATAATAACAGACAAGGATTTTAGCATGCATGCAGGCATAGAGGAGGTGTTTCCGTTGGCAGTGGACATGCACTACAGGTGGCATATTATAAAGAAGGCTGAGGAGACGCTGGGACCGTTCTTTGCTAACCATATAGAGCTGCACAAGGCATTTGAGTTGTGCGTGGACCACAGCTTGACGGTGGTGGAGTTTGAACGGAGCTGGACAGCTATGATTGAAACATATTAAGTCCAAGACAACGAGACGCTTGCTAGCCTGTGGGAGAAGTGAATGTACTAGGTGCCGGCCTACTTCATGCAGTGCTTCTTCCCATTTCTGCAGACTACGTAGCGCAACAAGGGGTTCAATGCTGTTTTGAAGCAGTATGTGAGCCCTGGAAACTCATTCCCGTAATTTGCCAAGCAATACATAGCTTTGCAATAGAAAATACTGGAATCTGAGCTACAGCAAGAAGCAAACACCATGCTCAAGTAGCCTAAATTGCTAGATGAGCAAGACATATACCAACAAAAATTTTAACAAGTAAGTCAATTGTGGTACCGTCTTATTTGCACAAGCATGAAGGTAGTAGGTGCCATATAGAATGCAATGCAGTTGCCAGCTTTTTTTGAATTGCTGATATATTGAAAAGTAGCCATTGAGTACAGTGTAATCACGATTTGTAGTTGCCATGTGAAATCAACTAAAGTTGCCACGTGGGTTGAATTGTAGTTGCCATATTTAATGAACTGTAGTTGCCGTGTTTAATGAACTGTAGTTGCCATGTTTAATGAACTGTAGTTGACATGTGACCCAAAACTGCATTTGCCATGTTGTATGAACTGCATTTGCCATGTTAAATGAAATGCACTTGCCAATCAAAATGTTATGCATTTGCCATGTGAAAAAATCATGAAGTTGCCATATGGAAACAAACAACACAAAGAACAGACGTGGGAAAAAATTAGGATTTCCATGCCATCATTCATTTTAGATGCCTTTGCTATGTTACGGCCTACATCAACATAAGGTGCTACAAACATCATATAAGAGTTTAACAAACCACAAAAAACATGCAGATTCTAGGAAGAAATAAAACGTGCCAGCATGTACACGGCTTACCAGGTGGATGAACATATGTTCAAGGTGTGTTCTCTCTTGGGCATGTCGGATTCAGAACCTGAAGACCCAGACAAAGGAAGGAACTACTTTGTGAAGGCCTCGATAAACGAAGGCGAATACTACTGCCAAGGCTACAAATTTGAATGGGACGGGATTGTGTGCTATCACATACTAAAAGTAATGGACATGAACGCGGTCATGCAAATGCCCCGCCATTTCATACGACGATGATGGACTTGGGACGCTGACAATGCGTTGGGGCCACAAACATCAAATGCAGTTTTGGCTGTGCATGATGAGAGACCAGAGGCAACCATGGAAGCCGTGAGGCACGTTGTGTTGACCAAGAACTATGCTGAACTAATAGATGAAGCATGCAAGAGTGATGAGATAGCAAGGGTGGTAGAAAAACACAGGAAGGCCTTGAATAGAGAGCTTGATGAGATCAAAAAGAGGAAAGCTTAAGAAGCCTTACACAGGTTCCCCCGCACCTCAAGTGTGCCTTCGTCCATGGGGCGATCATCTGAAAACTCTAAGGTAGGGTCTGGAACAGCAAGCACACAAACCTAGGTCAGGAACCCGCCCCATTCCATCACAAAAGGGCGTCCAAAAGAGGTGAGATACAAATCGGGGTTGGAGATTCAAGCAAAACACAAGAAACAAAGAAAGGGACGGGCAATCCGTAAGCAACATTGGAGGACTGTAACTTGTTTGTTGGTCAAATTTTTGTAAGGTAGATGTTCTATATTTTAAAAAATGGGAGAATGACTATTGATGGGCATCAGAATTTGAAAGAAAATGCCATGAATGAATGACTACGGTTAACCCGTGTGTGGTACTGAATCTGCCATCTTATTTGTACTGAATCTGCCATGTTATTTCTACTGAAACTGCCATGTTATTTCTACTGAATCTGCCATGTTATTTCTACTGAATCTTCCATGTTATTTATACTGAACTTGCCATCGCGTAGATTTCTATTTTCAGTCAGCGCATTTTATTACACACATATTGTATTGTGTGCATACTATGAAAAACTAGTTGAAACGATCGCGTGCAAAAAACGCAAGGTAACGACTGCTTATGAACTACCATGCTAACCGATACAGTTAGCAATGCAGAAAATCCAAAGAGCCAAACGAAAAGAACGATTACCTTCGCTAACCATGTTTGATCAACTAAATTTGCCATGTTTTCAGGCATCATAGACGCATTCAAAACACCCAACTGGGACTACCAACCACGAACACAAAATAAATACTGAAAAACATAAATGTAGTTGCTATAACACCTAAGTAGGTTCACATCCACATACATATTACAAAATATTTAATGTCACTCACACGCCACCACTATATATTAGGCTACGGGGAGATGCAGTCATAACATAGTACACGGACATAGTTTTGAAAGAACAAGTTGATACCTTACATTCCTCGGAAACAGAATGTAAGGTAGGCGTGCGTTATGGAGCACCACGTGATCACTTGTACTTATTGTTGGCTTTCTTGACAGCTTCCTCTATGAACTCTCGTGCGTTGGCCCGCGTGTTGGAATCTTCATTCATCAACGATTTCTATGTGTATATTTTGCGGAGCTCGACGACCATTGCAGCTGTGACGACAGGGACCCGTCGACCTTCCCTCTTTGCAAGGTATTCCAACGTGTGAAAGCCACAGTCAAGCCTATAAAAGAAAAGAATCAGGTCAACTAAAGAGAATAGAAAAAAAGCATAAACTTGAATGTAGAGGTCACAAAAAAGGTTTAGGATTGGTGTAGAGGACACATGAAAAAAAGATAGTAATTACCGGTTTCTTTGCTTCGTAGTCGCGACGTACTCGATTGGAAAATGCCTGATCTGGACCTTTGGGTTTTCATAGTGACGGTTCCATGTCTCTTTGAGGTTGTTGATGAAGTATTCAGCATGCATACTAAGGTCTTCATCGGCTTCTGAACGTATTGAATCAAGCACCTCAAATCTTTGGTTCTTCAGGTCAAGGAAAATCGCGTAGTGGTGACTACACTTGTCATCTGGGTTGTCTGGTGCAAGCTCCTGGAACATGGGGAACAGGACCTGCAAGTAAAATAAAGTAAGAAAAGGCAGAGTTGACATCAAAAACAGAAATGATGTAGTGGGAAAAATGATGTGTAAAGATATCGCCAGATGCACTAAGAGGTACATGAATGACAAAAAGCAGCAAGTGTCCAAAAGTACACCCACAGAGAATGTTTAGTTGCCATGTGTAATTAGAAGAAGTTTCCATCCATGTATGAACATAGTTGCCCAGTATTTTAGTTGAAGTTGCCACATAAGTTGCATTAAAAAAGCAGTCAACCTCATTTTACATGGCAGTTGTTGCCAGATGAAACATCTGTCACAAAACAGTGTGTAGCCCACATGTGAAGCATAGCTACTGAAAAAACATAGCATGGGAGGAAAATCTGCAAAAAATAAGGAATACTCACACATTTCGTCATTGTGAGCTTGAATTCACCATGCGCAGCAAAATGCTACCTCGGGATTTTATGGTGGAAGTCACCATCCCATATTTGGAAGGTCACACTATACTGAATGATTGTTTTGTCGGGGCAAATATCCATATGCCTGTTGATGAAGTCAAACCCACACGCAACTACATTCTTCGACATTTTACCGAGTGGCCTCACAGACTCGGTAAGATCACCCAGGTCAACAACGTCGCATCACATTGTATGATCCTGGTTTTGTCCAAACTTGAGCTGTATGAAAATGATATAACATGAAAGAATCATGTCTACTAAGTAATAAGAAGAAATAAAACGTAAACAAAGCATCTCTAGAATAGCAAAAAGGGAAAAGAAAAATAAGAGGAAAGCAACTAAGGGGTTATGTGCTGTGGGCACTATGCTTTCAGCTCCTTCATGTGCTTGCTGTTGGACCTCTCATTTCCAAAATGCTTGACAATATCGTACAGCTGGTTCTGCTCCTTTGTGGCCTTGACTTCGGGCTGATAGTCATCTGCGGGTGGTGCAAGAACTACCCTATGCTACCTCACTGAACCAGGGGTGGCACTTCTAACGGTATCCTTAGATACTGACTCAGCAGGCACGTTAGAACTTGATTGCCCCTGACCTCGTGAGGACCTCCTCTGCAATGCGGCCTCCTCAATCCTGCGGTAAGCTTCATCAAGTGACGGTGTAATCTCCTCAGGGGTTGCTGCAAGGATCAAACCGTGGGTTAGGATACCCGGAAACAAAACAAGTTTATTGTGAAATAAAGGGTGTAGAATATGAAATGTAGGTGCAAAAATAGGGATTTTCCATGTGGAGGCAAGTCCAGTTGCGAGGTGTAGTGCACTGTAGTTGCCATGTGGCAACAACTATAGTTGCCACGTGGGTTGAACTGTAGTTGCCATGTTGCAGCGACTCCAGTTGCCATGTGCTTGGCGACTGGAATTGCAACATGGTTACAAACTGTAGTTGACATGGTGCAGCAAATCTAGTTGCCATGTGCATCAGATGAGATTTGCCATCACCAGTGAGAAACCAAAAAAAAGCTTGTGGCAAACGTCAGACTAAAAAATGTAGAAAACAAAATGATAAACACACAAAAAATGTACCTTGCACTATCGGCTCTGCAAACTTCACAACCTTCCTGCCATCAGCCATTGGCTTCGCCATCATTGGGGCCATGCCTGCCGAGAAAGCAAAGGTAACTGGCATAGGATCTTGCATCACTAGTTCATCTTGACTGCGATCGACGCCAAGGCTACAGCTCGGTGGGGTGAAGGCCATTGGCTGCCTTTCCTCCCTACCAGCCGGATCGCGAGGAAGTTGCTTTGCAGAATCCAAGGGTGATAGATCAACAAACATTTCTGCCTCATCTGATGCAGTATCATCAGGCTTATTAGTGGGGCGGGGCATGCTGCCAGTAGTATCAACCACAACTTTCTTGCCAATCTTCTTTCTTGGGATGTACGGGACACCAATGTTGTCTGGGAGCTTAGAAGTGCGCAGATTTAAGCTGGGGTTCTCCACGGCGGGTAAAGACGCAGTCTGCTCCGGACGTTCACCTCATTCAGTCGTGCCCGGCTTGCCACCTGCATCAGTTGCACTCCGGACTGCCGTTTTCTCCATAACATTGCTTTTGGCGGGTGGTGGGAATAGTGTGGACGCAGGCACATAACCAGAGTCATCTGTGCTGCTCCTAGCTACATCTGGTGCGTTGGGTATGTCTGCAGATTGCTTGCGGGGGCTACACCGCCTAGGTGGAAGACCAGCTTGCGCAATGATCGCCGTAGCAACCTCTACACCACCAGAAGATGGAGCTGTTGTGCCAAGAGTCTCACCTGTGGATGGCATCTCATTCTGAATTGTCGCTGCAACCCCTTCTTTTGTGGACGCAGAAGTGCCACCAGCCACATGCTTGGAATCCGTATCAGATGAGCGGGAATCTTCCTTTCTTAGGTTGACATCGGGAGCATCCACTTCAACACTTGCTGATCGGGTGGCATGGGTCACAGCAGCATCCTTCATTGCCAGCAGAGTGGGAAATATCTCAGCAGTCCTGGCAATTACTGATTCATCACTCCTAGATGTACGGACGCCTGTTGTTGTAGCCTACACATCTGCAACCGGTGGATATGGTCGGCCACCTGCATTAGAGCTAGTGGGAACAGTGGACGGTGCAACAGCAGTTTTGTCGACTGGCGCCTCATGAACATCTGAGTTGCCACCTATCGACAGCTTTGAATGAATCCGTTCGAGTGGGTCTCTAGTGTTCTGCTTGGTCACACGTGTAGTAGTCTTCTTCACCCTGCAAGAAAAGCACCTGAAGAATGTAAAACTTCAAACAAAGTAGTTGCCATGGTAGCCATCTCAAAAATGAAAAAAAAATGTGTGAGCTGCCATTTGAGAACTAGGTATGGATGAGCACACAAGACAATGTAGGGGGGTGGAAGCCAGTGGAAAGCTGCTAGTTGCCATGTAAGTGGAATAAGAATTGCCATGTGGCCTAGTTAGCAATTGCCATGCAGAACAAGCAGGAGTTTCCATGCAGCAAAAAATAGATCATGAGAAAATAGCAGTTGCCATGTGGGACTGATGGCAGTAGCCCATGTGGCAAGCTGGACAGCTATATTGAAAAGCAGACGGGTATTTGCCGCAAAAATGTATAAACTAAAAAAGTTGTGTATGATCTAGAATGCATCAAGCAAAAATATAGCACTGTGACAATGAAAAAACAGGGAGAACCTACTTCTTGACTATCTTCCTCAAGTCTTCCAACATGAGAGGATCCCTGGTATTGGACGTCAACGTATGAGGAGACGACCTAGTAGAAGGGGTGTCACCAGCAATTGGGGCACCCTTGTTCAATCGGGCAGAAACATGGGTTGGCGTTGGTGCTTGTTTCTTCATAACTACTCGTCCACCAGCTGTCGCCTCACTGCACGTAGAAAAAATGGCAAAAAAAAGGTACCAAGTGTGAGACAGGAAAATCATGCCACGCTTAGCAAACAATGAAAAAAAGGTAGGTCTATTAAAAAGGAGAGACAAACAAAACACTAAATAGATGTCGAACCTCCTCCTAGCAGCTAAGGGATCGGTCTAGACTTCTTGCCAATAGAGCATTGCCCAACATCCTATGGAGCCCTGCCCCTGTTTGAGGGCGACACCCCCTTGTCTCTCGCTAATGTCTGTTCAATGACTTTCTCCGGTGGGGGGACATCTGGTGCATCCTTGTCCTTCTTACCACCTGCATGAACTTCAACATGTTCATCGTCGTCGGTTTCATGTTGCAGGTTCTCCATGTCATCATCATCATCCTTGTCGAGACCAGAATCTCCATCTAGTTCATCTTGCGTGTCAGGAAGCTCCTGGGAGCTACTGTAGTCATACCGGCCATGGCAACCAGTTGGCCAATTTGTCCGTTCTGCAACAAATGGTGTGAACTGCCTCGCAATCGCGCCGCTGTCAGAGCCATTAAGTGTCGTCCAACCCTCAACCAACTTTCTGAGCAATCTGGTCATGCCGGAAGCAAACTACCCAACTAGATGCTCAACAGGTGCCCTCTCCTATGCACGAAACAAAAAGCAAATAGTAACCAACCATATTAGACTCACGTGCGCAAGAACAAATAAACCAAAACAACCATAGAGATATATATAAAAATAGAAGAAGAGAAAAACAATTTCAAAAAACAAAATAAACATCGTTGATTACCTCAGCAGGACAAGACGGAGCTGAGTGCACGTCCATCCACTTGCCAAAATTTTGAGGCCCACCAAACACGTTGTAGTCTATAGCATGCTTGGCCATCAGCAGGAAAACATAAAAAAACTAGGATGTAAGAGAGAAAACAAGGAACAGTGACTAACAATTCATATATTGCAAAAAAAGAGGGAGAAATTAGAAGTTTCAACATAGATATCGGAGTTGTCGTGTGGCGTCAGACATGGGTGCCATGTGTAGACAGCCATGGCTGACAAGGTATTCATCTCTTGTTAGCCACAGATGGTTACCGTATGGGGATTTTTTCATATGGTATGCAACATCGAAATTGAAGAAAGTTGTGCAATAAAGGAGGCAGAACTAACCTGCAGTTTCCATATTTTGTATCAGTTATCCTGTCTGCGGCAAGCACAACCTTGACAGCATCTTACGTCCACGTAGATACAGTAAACTTATGTGGAGGCGGCGGGCCTCCTATCCCAGTAAAGTTGACGGTGGACAGATCAAGACGATCAATGTACATGAGCTGGTATACACAATTTAAAAGAAAATTATTGTCAGTTGCCATTATGCTATGTTGAAAAAGAAGCTAATGTAGAGTCCTTCAGTCATCAAGTTGAAGGGGAATGAAAGGTAAAAGATTTGCCATCTATCTTTGTTAGTTGCCATCATGTTGTGATGGCAGTTCCCATCTTGTTATGATGATAGTTGCCACAAGCTCAACATCACAGTTGCCATGCAGATTGTATAAATAGAGAGTGGATGTATGAAATAAACATTGTTTTTGTGTTGTTGAAAAATACTATTGCCTTGTAGGCAGCAACCCCAGATGCCATGGATCAAACAGAAGTCACTTTCACATGTAAAACAATTCACATAAACAAGGAAAACAAAAGGGTTGCCATGCATGATCTTGTACGGTTCACACTTATCAACAACTGACATGTTGATTTGGGAAAACATTCAACCGTGGTAAGACTATTCGCATAAGAGTAGGGAAATAATACCATTAAGTGTAGTCGACAGCCCTTCTAGTACATCTTGTTTGAGAATGCATCATGCAGGAAGTCCGCGGTGAATTTACACAAATTCATGTTCTTCACATCTTTCAGCTTCGCCTGCACAACACAAATTTCAGGACAAGAAGTTGCCGCATCTACATTCAAATGAAAAAACATCAAAAAATGGTAGTGACTAGCTTCTAGATGACATCAGAATCAAAAGATTGAAGGAAGAAAGAAGTAGAGAGAGAGCATTCACCAGGATGGGGAAGCACTTGTTGCTTGGGTGAAGAGATGTGGTAGGCGCAAAAACAGGTGAGATCAGGTACATGAAGAGCTTCATCTTAAAACCTCGCCATGGGTTTTCATGCTCTCCAGCGAATTTGCCAGCAAAGTCGTGTTTGGCATGGATGCCATCCCAGGAAACAAACGGGCAAACAATGTTTCCTCAATCTTATTAGTGACCTCATACGGGACTTTGATTTCTCCATGGGGCACACCCAAAGTGCAAAACATGGATTCCTCATCCAACGACAGTCTTCCACATCTCGGAATCACAAATTCCCTGGTGGCAATATCATAAATCTCACTGAGCCAGTCGCATACAAGGTTCACTAGATTCTTGCACCGAACATCCATCAGAGCCTACATCCCCATCTCACCAGCAGCTCCCTTTTGCTCGTCAGTAAATCCCTCGGTCAATATAGTCAGGCATTCTTGCGAAGTCCTATTGCGATAACGTTTCTTCTTCTGCATAACAGAAGAAAGGATCATTTGTTGCCTTGTTTCAATGTCGTGAAAATTTAGTTTCTAACGGAAGATTGCAAACTCAATGTGACATTAAAAACATATGGGGGTGGAAAGTGACCTCATCAACATCTTTTGTCTGACCAGTTGCACGATTCTGTTGCGGTAACTCCATGAAGTCATCATCATCATCTTGATGGTCACCGCGAGCCATTGTGCTAAGGTAATAACAATACACGCGTTAGGTTGAAAATGAGAACACAGCCGACAGAAACAGAAAGAAATGCATAAAGTAAATATTCACTTGATATCTTCAATGAACCAAAAATGAAAACTCTAATGGTTTCCCCAAAGTTGAAGCATCTGAATGAGGGCAAGTAATTGCCATGTGCTGAACATGCACAAAAAGGTAAAAAAAAAATCAAAAATGGAAAAGTAATTGCAGAAGTATGGCAAACTGGATGTGTATGAGCTTATGAAAGGAAGCAGTTGCCAACTAGCAGAATCTACTTGCCATATTGGCTCAATTGAAAGTGGCAAATGAGGCAAGATCATGGGAACACCCACACCCCCTAGGATTGTCCAACAAGAAATGTGGCAACTAAACACATTGGCTTCATAAAAAATGTACAGATAGTAAGGCACTTTAAAAATGTTCAAAGTTGCCATGTTAGCACAAGAGACTCCAAAAAAAGGCACACATCTTCCACTGCATAAACATATAATGTGGAAACTCACACCCTGGCCTCATATAAAAAATGAGTTGCCATGTATTCACAAGCAAATGTACTAGGTTCAAAGTTGCCATGTTAAATGCAAGGCACTTCAAAAAAGGGCAGACAACTTCCACTACACAGCATGTAATGTGGCAATTCACACCCTGGCCTCATATAAAAAATGAGTTGCCATGTAATACAGCCAAATATGTTCAGGTGTCACAGGTCAGCGTGGCAAAACGCAAACTGAGTCTATAGTACAGTGGATTTGCCCATTATCCTGCCTACAGCATGGCTACAGCCATAATGTGTTCACAAAATTAGTTGCCACATGGCAAGCATATTTGTGGCAACTCACACGGTTGATCAGGAAATTAGTTGCCATCAGTGAAGATAGTTGTTGAAAATGCCATGGCTGCCATTATCCTACACTTTGAAATGCACCTAACTAGATCTAGGGTTCATTCGCAACTTTCATATCCTGAAATTTAACAACAAAAAACTCCCTACACTGATGGCCATAGCATTCCGAAGCAATACATAACTAACATCTAGAAAAATCGTCGGCTCAATCGCAAGGCAGAACCTGGATGTGGTTGCGGACAGGCCGATCCACACCAGCATGGCTTCCACCGCGGCGGCAACGAAACTGCGCAATGTCGCCCTAAACAGCAAGCACCAGACTCCATCGCCAATGGGGACGCTGGAGCACCGCAAAACCACCGGAATCTCGAGGAATATCAAGTGGAAATTGACCATAATGGGTGGGGGCGGAAATGCAGGCAGGAATGTGAGTGTGGGATGGAGCATTACCTTTAATTTGCGGCTTCTCCGGCGACGACGCTCCGGTCCGGCGAGCCCCACCAACAGCCGCAAATGCCATCGACTCTTCTGCCTCCGCCGTCGCCTTCTCCTCTCGGCTTCTCCTCCAATCTACTAAACTAGTGTGGATGGTGGGTTGCGGGAGTAATGAAGTGGAGGGGCGTAATGGAACCACGAGGGGAGGGGAGTGAAATGGTGAGACGTGCTAGATGGAAACCGCAGTCGAGTGTGGCGTGTGGGCGCGACGGCAGTTCCACCGCACGCCTCACTGGCAACCGTTGACCGTGGAGAGAAAACCGGCATGCGGGCGAAATCCCTCACACACCACACACACGAGTTGTCCTACATGGCACACAAAATCAGCCTTTTCATGCCAAGATTTGTGCAAAAGGCACTGGATGGCGATCGAGGCGTGTGGGCGAGTTGGCTAACTCCCACACATGTGGGTGTTAGTGTTTCCGTTGTTAGTTTTCAATGCAGTTTCTGATTCATACTTGACATTGTGAATAGATTGTTACTTTAGCATAAGAAATCATATGATAATATATATATATATATATATATATATATATATTGCTGTTTTAAGAATGATCATGATGCCCTCATGTCCGTATTTTATTTTATCGACACCTCTATATCTAAACATGTGGGCATATTTTTCGTTATCGGCTTCCGCTTGAGGACAAGCGAGGTCTAAGCTTGGGGGAGTTGATACGTCCATTTTGGATCATGCTTTTATATCAATATTTATTGCATTATGGGCTGTTATTACACATTATGTCACAATACTTATGCCTATTCTCTCTTATTTTACAAGGTTTACACGAAGAGGGAGAATGCCGCAGCTGGAATTCTGGGATGGAAAAGGAGCAAATATTAGAGACCTATTCTGCACAACTACAAAAGTCCTGAAACTCCACGAAAGTCAGTTTTCGAATATATTAAAAATATTGGGCGAAGAAAGCACCAGAGGGAGGCCACACCCTGTCCACGAGGGTGGGGGCGCGCGCTACCCCCTGGGCGCGCCCCCTGCCTAGTGGTCCCCCTTGCAGGCCTCCGGTGTGCATCTTTTGTTATATGAAGTATTTTTCCCTAAATAAAATCAGAAGGAATCTTTCATGACAAAGCACCGTCGTCTTGAGGCGGAACCTGGCAAAACCAATCTACGGCTCCGGCGGAGCTGTTCTGCTGGGCAAACATCCCTGCGGGAGGGGGAAACCATCACCCTCGTCATCACCATCGATCCTCTCATCGGGAGGGGGTCAATCTCCATCAACATCTTCACCAGCACCATCTCATCTCAAACTCTAGTTCATCTCTTGTATCCAATCTTTGTCTCAAAACCTCAGATTGGTACCTGTGGGTTGCTAGTAGTGTTGATTACTCCTCGTAGTTGATGCTAGTTGGTTTATTTGGTGGAAGATCATATGTTCAGATCCTTTATGCATATTAATACCCCTCTAATTATGAACATGAATATGATTTGTGAGTAGTTATGGTTGTTCCTGGGGGCATGGGAGAAGTCTTGCTATAAGTAGTCATGTGAATTTGGTATTCGTTCGATATTTTGATGAGATGTATGTTGTCTTTCCTCTAGTGGTGTTATGTGAACGTCGACTACATGAAACCTCACCATTATTTGGGCATAGGGGAAGGCATTGGGAAGTAATAAGTAGATGATAGGTTGCTAGAGTGACAGAAGCTTAAACCCTAGTTTATGCGTTGCTTCATAAGGGGCTGATTTGGATCCACATGTTTCATGCTATGGTTAGGTTTACCTTAATACTTCTTTTGTAGTTGCGGATACTTGCAAGAGGGGTTAATCATACACTACAGGAATCAGCTACTTTGCCATCAGCAACGGCGGACGGCAGAGGCATGGATGGCGGACGGCAAAGGTCTTTGCCGTCCGCCGCGGACGGCAAAAGTGGACGGCAACGTACGGGACGACAAAGAGCTACATTGCCGTCCGCTTCGGGCGGCTGACGGCAAAGGGTCCTTTGCCATCAACTGCCGACGGCAAAGAATACTGACGGCAATAATTGTGCTGTTACTCCATTAGGTGGTTAACGGCAAGCCTTTGCCGTCGGCTGCTGACGGCAAACATCGGAAGGCCTTTGCCATCCGCCACTGTAGGCAAAGTTTTTTTTCTCTTTGCCGTCAGCCACTGTTGGCAAACTGACCAAATAGGTCAGCCTCCCAGGAAGCACAGTTGCCTGCCATGTGGCCTCTTTGCCGTCCGCTGCTGATGGCAAAGAGACCTTTGCCATCGGTGGCTGACGGCAAAGAGCCTGCATATTGGCTCTTTTTTCTGTTTTTTTTAAATCCAACAATTTTCACAGCAAATATATATGACATATATAGATATATTTCACAGAGATATTTAACAGCACATAAGTTTCATCGTACATACATATATAGTTCCATCCACTCATACATAGCAAGTTCCATCAAGATAGCAAAGTTGCACATACATATTACAATGCAAAGTTTCATCAAGATAGCAAGTTCCATCATAGCAAGCTAGAAGAATACTAGAAGAGAATGAAATTAAAAACAAGCACTCCATCATAGCAAGCTAGCTTCCAAGAAGTGAATGAAATCTGCAAAATGGCAAATAAGAAAGTTAGGAAAAGGTGACTAGAAGAAGAAGACTAGAAGAAGAAGCACGCCATCGTTTGTGAGGTAACTTAGGTGAAATGGATCGTTTATGAGCTAACTTAGGTAAAATGCATCATTTTAGAGCTAATGTAGGTAAAATGGATCGTTTATGAGCTAACTAAGCTAATTATGCCATTTTTTTACATAAGTAAGGTAAGTACATGTCATTATTGATAAAACCTAGTTAAATAAGCATATTATAACTAACTTAGGTCATTTTGGAGGAAACAAAGCTAAGTATAGATCGTTTTAGAGCTAACTTAGGTAAAATGGCTGGTTTTGGAGGTCAGTAAGCTTATTAAGTCATTTTGCAGGAAAAGAAGCTACGTCTAGGTCATTAAGGTAAGCATATTGGATGAAATAAAGCTAAGTCTAGGTCTTTATGCATTTGTTAAGCAAAAAACTAGAGAAACTTACCTTGATCATGGAGGTGTGGGAGCGGGCTGGCTCAGGCCAGTAGCTGGAGAAGGATCGTGTGATGCTTGTGTGGAGTAACGCTGCACCAAAGATCATTTCTAATGTTTCTTAGCATGATGACACTCAAATGTTAATACTAGCAGGTAACGTCCATTCAAATTAAACTCACCATGGTCTCAGGAGCAATCTCTGGATCAATGGCTATGGAGCCACGGGACCTCCCGCCACTAGATATCATCACCTGCTCTGGATTGTAGGGGATCTGGCTCGGGTTAAACTCCTCCCCTTTCCTCGCCTTCCCCTTGACTTGCTTGTAAGAGGCAGTGTGGGCCATGGCATACAGGTCGTACCCCTCTGGCACCTTATTCGTCTTATTGTAGCATGCCTGAAAGAGAGAAACAAAGTAAATTAGTAATTAAAGGGCTCAAGCTAGCATGATGAATGAATTGCATTAACAATGAAGCAAACCACATTACCCAATTCCGCCCGAACTGATATAAGCTGGAGCTACCTTGATGGTGTGGCACACCTTCAATTTGGGCATGTTTGTTCTTGGCCTCAGTCGGCTCCCCTTCCATCTTTCAACACCTGCCATGACAAAGAGTAAACAAAATTAGTACAACATAAAAAAATACCGACATGAATAATAATATGTATATCACTTAAGTGTATCATCATCAAGTACAACATAAAAAAATTGAATACCTGACACTACTAACAATCTCGATCAGTATCATCAATAAATGCATAATCATCATCATCACTATAATCAATGACGGGCTCATAGGGTTCAGTGGCATCAACATGTGCAAGGCCACCTTTACGTAATCGGTCAAGCATTGAGAGGTCGTCCGCAGCAGTAACCTCTTCTTGTTCCGGCTCTTCTTGTTCCTCCTCTGGGGTGATGTGGGATTCACTGTCGCTGTCTACTTCAATGTTTTGGGGTGAAGTATACCGGTTCTTGAAATGCTTTTTGGAAAGACGTGTCTCTTGGAAGAATTCTCCTTCATATGTGTCTGGGTTAATGTGAGGTTCATAATCCTCTTCCTTTGGGGAGATAGTCTAGCACGTGGCGGCACTTCATAAACGACATCCCAACCTTTTAGATTTGGATTAGTTTGGCAGGCCCAGGGTAGATAGAATACTTGGGTCGCCTGTTGAGCCATAATCTAGACATCACGAACATCTAAATGGGTGCTTTGGTTGATTTCAACTAGCCCTATATGTTCATGAGTCCTTCTAGTCTCCTTCGGCTGAAACCAATAACATTTGCAGACTACGACATTCGGTGGGTTTTCACCATAGAATAGAAGTTCATAAATTGCTTCAACTCTCCGATAATACTCGGTACCTCCTTCGCCGATAGCAGATACACAACAATTTGTAGACTTTCGGTCGGCCATAGATAGCTCTTTGCCATAGGTACGAAAACGATACCCGTTGATGTCGTATTTGTCAAATGAACGGACCTTATAGTCAAAACCATTAGCGACTTGTCTCAATTCAGCGTCTATAGACACTGAATTAGCCTACAAGTTTAATATGAAAGGATTGTTGCATTACACACAATTAGCGAATGAAATGAAATTGTCTAATAGAATTTACCGTTTGTTTGAACCAAGAGATGAAACCGGGATAGCCGCCTCCTTGCTTTGCGATAAGCTCATACTCTTCGACGGAATCCTTTTGGATCACCGCTCCATACGAGAATAGGGCGACGTATCGACTGTATGAAATATCCAGGAATAAGAGCAGTTCAAAGGAAATAGAAGTTGCGAAACAATGTACCGAGAACTTACTCGATGTACGGCCGCACTTCTATCAGGTTGTTGAAGATATACAACGAAATGGTCCGCCATTCTTCGTTATCCAAAGATACTGGATTTGAAACACTGGCTGGTGCGAGATTGCCTTTGAATAGGTTGAGGTTGGATCCACCCTTTTTAGGCTCGTCAGCATTGTACCGAGGCTTCGGATTATGCAAATGACGATTTTTGGTTTCGTAGTGTGCTGTCATGAAGTTTGCCGCCGCCTCAGTGATGAATGCCTCAGCCATAGACGCTTCAATTCTACGTTTATTTTCACATTTTTCTCGAAGCGTCTTCTGCATCCTCTCAGTTGGGTAGCACCAACGATTTTGCACGGGCCCCCCAATCTTGCCTCGGTCGGGAGATGCAAAATCAAATGCTGCATTGAATTAAAGAAGCCTGGTGGAAAGATCTTCTCTAACTTGCAGATCAACTCTGGCGCCAACTCTTCCATTTCTTCTAGCACGCCAGGCGATAGTTCTTTCGCACAAAGAACACGGAAGAAATAGCTGAGTTCTGCCAGTATTAGCCATTCATCCTCAGGGATGAAGCCACACAACATCACCGGCATTACCCGCTCAATCCATATGTGCCAATCATGACTCTTGAGACCAAATATCTTCAATTTATCAAGACTCGCTCCCCTCTTTAGATTCGCTGCATACCCATCGGGGAACATCAACTGCATTTTCACCCACAAGATAATTTCCCTCATAGCTGGCCTTCCAAGATTGAACCATGCCTTTGGCTTCGTCCAGTTCTGCTTTCCTTTTGGTTCTTTCATGTTTTGTAATGGCCTATCACATAGCACCTCCAGATTGACTCTAGCCTTAGTATTATCCTTTGACTTCCCATCTATGCCGAACAATGTACCAAAAAGTGCCTCGGCAATATTCTTCTGAGTGTGCATCACGTCGATGTTGTGTGCGCAAAGGAGGTCTTTGAAGTAAGGCAGATCCCATAAGCATGTTTTGTGAGTCAAGGCATGCTCAGAATTATACCCCTTGAAGTACCCTGGACGCTTTGGATCTGGCTCGAGAGCGTTTAACTGATCTAGGGTCTGTTGGCCTGTCAACGCAGGTGGTGCAGAGTTTTTTACAACTCTACCTTTGGTGAAGTTCTTCTTGTCTTTCCTGAACTTATGGCGAGGATCCAGAAACTGTCTATGCATGTCGAAGCAAGAAAACTTGCGACCAGCCTGAAGCCAACGAAACTCAAGAGCTCCCTTGCATGTGGTGCACGGGAACCTTCCATGCACACACCAGCCAACGAATAGCGCATACACCGGCAAGTCATGCATCGAGTACATGTACCAGACACGCATTATGAAGTTTCATTTGCTATAGGCGTCGCATGTCTTGAACCCATTATCCCAGGCTTCTTGCAATTCGTCCTTAAGCGGCTGCATGTACACATTCATATTTTTCCCCGCATAGTTGGGCCCTGGAATTATCAACGTCAGGAAAATGTTCTTTCTTTGCATAATCTGTCCGGGGGGGAGATTGAGTGGAAAGACAAATACGGGCCAACAACTGTATTGGGCTGCCGTCATACCAAACACACTGAACCCATCGGTGCTGATGCCGACTCGAGGATGCCTCAGATCTGTCGCTTTGTCAGCATGTAATTCATCAAAAAATTTCCACGCAACACCATCCGATGTGTGTACCATCATCAGATTACCATCTGCATCTAGTTCGGTTCTTTTGCCTGTTTTGTGCCATGTCATCTGTCTGGCCGTCTCTTCGACCATGAAAAGACATTGAAGTCTTGGTACGATTGGCATATACCGAAGAACACTAACAGGGATTTTGGTTTGTGTATTCTCACCCATACCGTTGTCTACCACAATATACCTGGAACACTTGCAAATGGGACAATAGTTCAAGTCCACATAGGCCTAAATAAGGCACATCCTTTCTCACAGGCATGTATCTTCTCATAGGGCATCTTCAGTGCACGGAGGATTTTGTCCGACTGGTATAGGTTTGCAGGCATTACATGGCCTTTGGGTAGAAAGCGTCCAAATACTGTCATAATTGCGTCATAGCATTCTCTGCCCAAGTTGACCCGAGCCTTCAAAGCCATTACTTGTGAGATGGCATCCAACTGATAAAGCTCAGTGTGCTCGTGGAGTGGACGTTTTGAAGACTCCAACATTTCATTGAAGGCCTTTGCAGATTCCTCCATCTCCTCGTCCAAATCCCGAGCATCATCATAGTCTTGCACCATGTTTTCCATCCCGGTACCATGCTCATCTGTGCGACGATGATCCACCTTAGCTCGGTTACGTTGGGCAGACTCACCATGAAATGTCCACACCATATAATCAGGCATAAAACCATTCTTCTGCAGGTGTTTACCCATTTCAGCCTCTGTCCTCTTTTCCCAATTGCCGCATCGGAAACAGGGGCACCAAGTTTTCCTCTGGCCATTTGCAAATGCGGCTTGCACAAACCCCTTGGTTTTTGTGAACCATTCAGCGCTCCATTTGTTCTGACCAGTGTGACCGGTATACATCCACGCATGATCACTCATCTTAACTTTCAGAGCTACTGGACACACAACAATTATATATATAATTCACCATGTATATATTCATCAGTTGATCTACTTTGTCAATTTTACTACGTCCATGCAACCTACACTCTAATAGGTAATGATAGGTCCTAATCCCACCCGAGTATGTGTAGATTGGGTTCATTTTCCCAAGCTATGCTCCGGATCCGACGCAAAATTTCGGCAGCACCTCCCCGCTGTTCTCCTGATACACGTCTCTGCAATAAACAGAGAGGATGTGTACCCGGAGAACAACAGGGGAGGCACTGACGAAATTTATGCGTCGGATCCGGAGCAAAGCATATGGGAAAACGAACCCAATCTACACATACTCGGGCTGTCCATGGATAGCGTTGGACAATTCGAAAGAATCAAGGTTATAAATATGCAAATGCATGCATATTTATAACTATGACGCTTTCGAACGGGAGACACATATTGGTTACGCATACTGATGATTCAAGACACATATATAGCTAGCTACCAAATTTCATGTCATTTGTGCAAATAATTAATGGGAGAGAAGGACATGTCATTTGTGATCACCCACGAACGAAGGGGCGGAGCTCGTCAAACGCACGGCGAGGTCGTCGAACACCAAACCTCGCAGCGATGAAACAACTGCACATTAAATCTACCCGATCAACACAATTATATATGATGTTTTTCATAACAAAATCGAAAAATATATGACCTAACTAATAATTCACAAATATATAACCCCGTTGGCCTCTGGAAGGCCAAAGAGCACCTTTTCGGGAGGTTTAGGGGGTCGGGGTGTCATGTCGGTGTCGTGATACTTCCCTCCATCATTCTTCATTCCTCGGTTCCTGCGTTGTTGTAACCAGAATGCCGACAAGTGAACCATGATGTGTGAAATCAATACTCCTAGCAACCGTGTTGCTTGGTAGTTAAAGGACAATAATTTCATTCTTAGCGTGTTGGTTACTGAATCACCATTCTAAGATTGATCGTGCTACCTAGTCCATTTCCTTGGTGCACTCTTCGATCAATGAGTTAGGATTGTGTCAGTCCCTCGTTCCTTTGATCATATCGTCTTGCCCTGGAAAGCAAGATTGTTCTCGAGCTTAGTAACATACCGGTGGTTCGTGATTTTCCGAATATCTTCTCGGAAATATCGCCAGGTTGTTCCCTGACCGCTATGCTAAGTTCGTGATCAAGTTGGTTTCTTATAAAGAACCCCTTCTCGAAGAATCTATGTTGGATTCCCCTGAGCTAGCTGGTTAAGCTAAACAACAACTTGGAGAGTTGGAAGATAAAAGCTTTGCCAAGTTTAGCTCATTCCAAAGGGATATCTTTGCATTTGTGTGTGTTGAAGAAAGATGATATCTTCATCAATTGACCCTCGTGATCAGTTAATGGACCTATCATTTATCCAACCTTTGATTTGAGTATGGGCTATAATCAAATCAAACCATAACCAACAATATTCGTAATGTTGTCTTACTCATGGTTGTTTCCTCGGGCATACACCATTATATCTTTTGGGTCGGACCAATGCTATCACCTTGTTCACATAATTGTGGAATTCCACCTATATGGAAGCCTGGATGGATTGTTGTTGAGCCCATTGACAACATTTTCATCTTGTCCATGATTCACGTTGAACATTAAATCTAGTGTTGGAAACTTTGTAAGAAATGCCTTCGTGTTCCGTTCATGAGGTATATGTTCGGATGAAAGAAGTGACTTCCTCCATTCATGTGCACTTGGTGTAAGTTGCCGCCGTGGATCCGAGAAAGATTGTTTTTATCTCCTTTGGAATGGTCCCAAGTGAGTCATGCATGTGCAAAGTATACTATGGTTTGGTAGATTAATTACCTCCACTCCATATGTATTCCGTAGCACACCAAGCCATTGATTGACTTGTTCAAGGATAAGAAGTTCATCGGTAAGTGCACAAGGACTTCGATATCCTCGATGATGGTTCCCCACCTAAACTCGGTAGTGTTTTGTTGTAAGACTACTATGTGGTCATGCTTGTTTGGGATAGCGTGTTCACATGTGTGTAGCAGAACCAGCTCATGTTTTGGATCTTGCTATCGTAGTTCATTTCCCGAGAATCTCGCAACGTCATCTCGTCGGTTTGTGTTGCAAACTTTCTTTTCCAGACACGTTGTCTGAATATCCTATTACTAACCAGATCGGAATCTCAGGCAGATATGATGGTTGGAACCTCTTCTAAGAACTATGATATAGGTTCCATTGAAGTGGACGCACCTAGCTGGAAGCACTATTATTGTAGTATCTTGATTAAGCTGTTTGGTCACTTCCCATGAGGATTTCGCATGATTTATTCTAGAAGTTGTTCCTTATGGATTTTGTGCTCCCGAAGTCCGACCTTTACTTGATGGCACATTGATGCTTTTTAAGCATGACCGTGGTAGCTAGAACATCAAGGAGAACATTAGAAGCGGAGTGCTAAATGTCTCTCTGTCGATGATCCAGATTTTGTTTCCTTAGCATTGCTAAGGTAAAATTTGAGAAAGTGTTTGTCCTCCTTTGCATCCACGTCTTCCATCAGTGTTCATCATGGTAGTATGAAGTGTTGCCAAAATCTTGGCACAGATTTTGGTAAAACCCTGATGAATATGGAAATGCTCAAGTTCTTGAGAGCATGCTTAGACACTAGGTTATATCGTTGATATCAATTGGAATATGTCGTCCATTTGCCAATTGTCCTATAACCCTAGTTTCCACTCTAAACTGGGTAAGACATTTCTTCGCATTCCTTCAAACGATTGTTTGTAAATTGCCTAGGGCTGGTATAAAGAGTTCTAATAATCTATGTGTCAAAAGTAATTCTTTTTGCCACTCAAGGGAATAATTCTACAAGTCACCTTCCCTAAGGTGCCCCGATATGGAATCATGGAAGTTATCTCCTTGCTACTCTGAAACCATGCACCATCCTACCTAACGTGGAATTGTCGCTTACCAAACTGAACCTCCGTCATCTGTTCTCCCATCCCTCCCGATGTGCGTTTGGACGTCTTAGCTCAAGAGGTGTTCTATGTCTCATTCTGTGAGTTGATCGTCAGTTGCTCGATCTCAAGAAGATCGTTTTTTCAAGAGTTTTCTCTTTCTTCCCATTGTCATGTTGGATGGAGTTCTCAGAACAAGACGTCGAGACAAAGATGATGATCGAACCAACATTCTTATGGAGTGCAACCCACATCATGAAGATTGCGCTAGCTTTGTGTCCCCTCTGTTCTCTTACCTCACGTCTTGAATCTCAGGAAGAGATTCTTGTTTAGTGGGGGTGAGTTGTCACAGCCCTAGAATTGTTTGTAGATAGTTGCATCAGTGAGCAACATGCATCCTGTTGATTTCAAGAAACTTGAAATGAGGAAAGTGAAAGCCTCAGAAATCAATTTAAAAGAAGGGCAAGAACCCTTCAAATTGCATTCCTTGTTTCCAAAATGCCTTCATAAATGTTTGATAATTTTGGCAAGGCTTTGAGACCAAACCAAAAATAGTGCTCATTTTTATGGAATATTTTGGGACATTGAATTTAAATCAAATTCTATTTGAATTTGGAATTATATTCTTAATCTATAATGAATATATTTTCAAATGCCCTGAGATATTTTATGTATATGTGGAGAAGTCCATGAAGTGACTTAAAAATATCCACGGGAGTTTAGGCACTGTTTTCAAATTTGTTTGAATTTGAATTTAGTGGCAATTAAATAAAACAAAACGGAAGAAAAATATACAGAGCAGAAGACCTACCTGTCGCTTACCTGTCCATCCTGGCCGACCTGCTATTGTGCGACCCATTCCACAGCGCCGGGCCAGTCACCCTCAACCTCCTGCTAGGAGGATGAGAGGCGTGTCGCCATCGTGCTCGAGCACGCGCCCTGCCACCTCCTGCTTCCCGCCGCTGCCCCGACGCGCCCAGACGACGCCACGACACCCCTGTCTCCCTCTCTCTCTCTTCTCCCTCTCTTGTTGCCCTCTTTCCCCTCCTCTGCTCTCTCCCCGAGCACCACCGAGTAGAGGTCGTCGCCACCGACACTGTTCACCGCGGTCACAGCCAACTCCTCGCCCTCCCCCATGGCTAGAAGATCCGGCGCGGCTTCCTCTTCCTCTTCGCCGAGCCACGCAAGCCAAGGATCGCCACGCCGTCGCCTTCGAGCTCGTCACCACCGCATCTGCTCGCCGGACTTCGTCCGTCAATTCACCGTCTCCAAGCCTCCCCAAGCCTGCTGATCTGCTCTGCATGTCCACTGTGAGCCCCTACGTTGAACCCCCCTCTTCCCCGCTTTGTTTACTCTTTGTAGACGTCATCCCTTTGCTCACCGTAGCTACCGCCGCATGGGCTCGTCGCCGGTGAAGCCCTGGTGACCGAATGGTCCCGCGCGTGTGTCCGTTGCACTCGCAACGCCCTGTAGAGTAACGCTAGCGCGACAGCCAGCTCGTTTGCAAGCCGCAGCACCAACCCCGCACCCACCCGAACTCCGGTCGTCGTCCAACTTGCTGTCGCCGCCTCTACAGGCCACCCCAGCTCCAGTCGCTGCCATCAGTTGATGTGCCACTCCTCCAGCTCCCCGTAGAGCCAAACCCCGTCGCAAACCACGCTCTGTAGCGCCGTCCCGAGCCACTCCGGTGAGCGTCCGCCGTGTGATATGGTCATCGCTGGCCGTGCTCCGACGAATGCCGACGTGGCGCGTAATTAGTACTAACCCTCCCTAATTAGCCACCTCACTGCCACAGACAGCAGGGCCCACCACCGGTTAAACAAATCAGCGCTAGATTTGACTGGGTTTGTCTAGTGAGTCACTGACCAAAGGACCCCGCTGGTTAGGTTTGACCTGGTCAGCCGCGGTTGACTCGCTGATGTCATGCCACTGTCATGCTGAGGCAATAAATGTTTTCTGAAATTTAAATAAATCTTAAATGATTTATTATTTTCAGAAAATACCCAAAACTTCTAAAAATCATAGAAATTCAACCATAGCTCCAAATGAAATAAGTTATATATGAAAAATGATCAGAAAAATCCAATCTATCCATCTGTACTATTTTCATGCATGTTATAACAACTTATGGCTGCTGTTTAGGCCAAATCATATAAATGGCATTTAAAGCTTCACATATGAAGTTTGAATTTGAACCTAGGGTTCAAACCAACTTCATTTAACCTGTTACTAGATTCATTAGCTCAAATCAGAGCATACTGCCATGTCATGATCATGCATCATATTGAGCATTGCATTGATTGTGTTCTTCGTTGTTTGCTGGTATTTGTCCCCTCTCAGTAGACGATGTTCCTACGATGAGTTCGATGACACCGATGAAGAGCTATTACTATCTTCGGAAGTGCCAGGCAAGCAAACCCCCCTTGCTCATTCCGATACAATCCCACTCTCTCACTCCTGCTCTCTTTTACTGCGTTAGGACATCAACGGTTCAATTGTTACATGCTGCGGTAGTTGAATCCCTTTCCTCTGCATGACCTGTCATTGCCACAGTAAATAGATGAAACTCACTAGCATGAGTGAGAGTTGTTTGAGCCTGATGTGCCTACTCATTCATGCTTGTTTGTCATGGCTGCTATTGCTTAGAGTTGTGTCAAGTCTGTTTCATCGGGGATGAATTGGAATGTTGTGAAACATGTCCTACTGTTGGGAGCTAAGTGTGTGAACATGATTTGGTAAAGGTAGCAGTGAGAGGCCATGTAGGAGTACATGGTGGGTTGTCTCATTGGAGCCGTCCTAAGGAACTGAGTTCTGTGTTTGTGATCCATGAATAGTTACTACCACACATTGGGTTCCGGTAACTCGACCCCTCTCGACTTATTAATCATCACATCTCTGTCCAGGAGTTGCATCTAGTTTCTAGTGTTTGTAGGTAGTGCTAGTAGTCTACCAAGTGGCACCCAGTACAGGTGGGTTTGGGACAGACTAGGTGCAGTGGCACGGTGTACCAAGTGGCACCCAGATGGTGGGCTTGGGAATCCTGCTCACATCATTTGGGGCCATGAGCGACACCCCGACCGGATCTCCTTGCGGATGGAACCCGAATAGGCGATAAACCTGGACTAGAGACTTGCATGGTTAGTCAGGTCGTGGCCGACACCCTCACCAGGCTTCTGCTTGAAGGTTGCTGAGATACATGACGTGTACATGGCGGTAAGTGGCAAGAGCATGTGTGAAGAAGTACACCCTTGCAGGGTTAATGTGATCTATTCGAATAGCCGCGTCTGCGGCAAAGGACCTCTGGGTTGCCTATACAGTTCATAGACAAGTGAAAGTGGATACACTAAAATAAGCAAGATAAGCGTGAGTGCTATGGATGGCATTCTCGTAGGGAGACGGGAGCGGATCCACAGTGGTGTATTGATATGGTGAATATGTGGACTCGTGTGCGCCACCTCAAAAGAGTTACTTCCAGTCGTAGTTCAGGATAGCCACCGAGTCAAAGCTGGCTTGCTGTAGTTAAACTCCACCACCCCCTTTGTTGATAATGATGCATATGTAGTTAGTTCTGATGTAAGTCTTGATGGGTACATTTGTACTCACGTTTGCCTATTTTATGTTTTGCAGAGAGACTTCAGTCTCGCTAGTAGTTTTGCGTGGACTTCGATGTTTAGCTTGTTATCTCAGCTACGATCTTGTGCCCTCGGCAGGATCTTGTAGATAGTCAGGCTTCTCAGTCTTTTTCATTTGTAGATGTCTATACTCAGACATGTTAAGCTTCCGTTTGTGATTTTGACTTGTATGCTCTGAATGTTGGGTCATGAGACCCATGTTTGTAATATCTCTCTCCTTGGAGCCTATTGAATAAATACTTTGAGTCATATAGTTATGTTGTGATGCCATGTTGTATTTGCACATATCGAGCATATTGTGTGTATGATTTGAAATGCTTGGTATGTGTGGGATCCGACAACCTAGTTGTTTATTCATGGTAGCCTCTCTTATGGGGAAATGTCTCCTAGTGCTTCCATTGAGCCATGGTAGCTTGCTACTGCTCCAGAAAACTTAAGCAGGCCGGCATGTGTCCTTCTTCGTTCATGTGTCCGTCCCTACGGGGAAATGTCACGCGGTGTCTACCAGGGTCCTGTTAGCCTGCTACAGCCCGGATTCTCCGGAGTCCTGTTAGCCCAGTTGCTACAGCCCGGATTCACTCGCTGATGACCGACACATTCGTTGCTGTGTCATGTATGCATGTCCCTGTAAGTTAGTGCCACTTTCGGTTTATGACTAGTCATGTCGGCCCGGGTTCTTTATCATACGGATGCTAGCGACACTATCATATATGTGAGCCAAAAGGCGCAAACGGTCCCGGGCCAGGTAAGGTGGCACCCGTGGGAATACCGTGCGTGAGGCCGCAAAGTGATATGATGTGTTGCATGCTAGATCAGTGTGACTTAGGATCTGGGTCCTGACAGCAACGTCCCCTACAGCTACTCCCATTTCATGGACGGCCTGGTCGATGCCTCCAAGGAGCCCTTCGTCTAATGCTATGAGTGCCTAATGCTGTTTTGGGGCTCGCCGGCGGCCATGGTGCATCACGTCACGGATGCATGCAGCGGTCACTACTGGCCCTTGGTGGAGAACATCAAGTACGAGACCTGCTACCCGTTCAGCATGCCGGAGTCGTTGGAGGATCACCGCCGCGTGCTAGTCTCGGAGGAGGATGGCAGCGTCTTCTCTTGATAGTGGGCACAAGTGAGGCCTGTTGATGAGGACATGACTACCTTGGATACGACCAAAAATATTGCATACATGCATATTTGTCAGGTGATTTCTAGTGCAAACTATTCAATAATCTATTTATGTTATCCATAACAAAAAATACTTCACACACTTTTGTGTTTTGTCTAATTACAAGTGTATGAGACATTTGTACAATTCACATATGAAGATAAGGGAGAAAGAGATGTTTAAGTGATGTTCAAAAAGTTCTCTCACGTCACTTTTGGGCCAAGAAAAGATAGAGTCCAAGTCTCTCACGTTCTGGATTCGCATTCGGACTGCACAGACATACCTGACTCAAAACGCCAACAACTTTTTCATACGGACTCCGAATTGGGTGATTCTTTTTTTGTTGGAATCTAGATTTTGTGCTCTTTCCAGCCCAGTTGGATTCACCTTCAAAATTCGTCCAGAGCATTGAGATATTGATGAAACAATCAGATGCTACAGCAGAATCCGAGTCAAACAACAAGTCCAAAGGTATTGCATCACCTTCACTTGGGCCCATGAGCCTTGTACGACCTAGGGTTGGTTTTAGGATGCCTTAGGACGTTCTCCCACCTCCTTGGCCGCCACCCATTCCTCCTATATAATTAGATCCATCTAGTAGCTTTTTCCTTGGGATTTGTTTAGTTAAAAGTTAGCCATTGCAACTTTGTGTACTTCGTTTGTGTCCAACGACCAGACCAAGAACGCTTATGGATCCCCACCTTTATCAGTACTTTATATATGTTCGCAATATTCAGATTGCTTTATCATATTCTTGCTTGTTCTTCGATTGCTTGCAGGAATAGACCTTCGTGGTCACGTTGATCATGCTCCGGCAAGGTCAATAACCTCTCGGAGTTGGTTTAGCGATTGCTAAGGCGCAACGTCGTGCACGTTTGTAGTCGGATCGTCAAAGTCGTCTCCACCAAATTGATAGTTATCATCTCAACGAATGATCGGGACACGTCCGCCTCTATCACCCGTGCAGGCCACCGACCCGTCTTTGTAGTGTGCGTCAGGGGTGACGCCGCTGACGCTGACACTAACACGAGGCCGATGTACGGGTGCGTGCTATGTGTTACTACCCCTCCGGGTCATGTGGGCAGCCACACCGGCTACGTTGAACTGACTTGGATTCTGCAGAGCTGGGACCTTCCCGCCGATGTGGACATGGAAAACCCATGGTCTTATTTACCCGCCAACGCGGTGCACGGGAACTCCAAGGAGGTTCACTTGGACATACACATTATCAAGTTAAATGTTGATCATTAGTCTTTGCTCAATGTAATCCACTGTTTAAGCATGTGGAGACTTCCATGCATGATCTTGCTCTATTGGAGTATCGCGCATGAATAAAAGTGTATCCGTTTATGGTTTAGTCTAGAATCTTCCATGTATGACCTTTTACTACAGTACTGGTGAAAGACTTACTATGAACCATTTCTTACATCTCCTCTGCCCCTTCCAAGTCATCCTAATTTAATCCCTCCGTCTAGGTGTATAAGGGCATGGTTCATACTTAATAGTATAGCCAACATGATGAGGACATCAATACAATTGTTACACCCACAGCCCCTGCTGCTATACATAATGGACCAATTACTAGAGCTCGCGCATGCCAACTAAATTAGCAGGTACTTTTGTTTCTTGGTAATGATTCTAATCTTCATGAGAATATGATGCTGCCTAAATTGGATATGTATGTTTTGCTTACAAATGAAGGGCCTAGCTTGGAGAAGGATGAACATTGGAGCAAGAACAAGCATGGAGATGATGGCATGCGCAAGGGGAACAAGAACGGAGTTACAAGTGATGATTTCAGGACTTTGAAGCCACCATAATGGGTGCATGAAGCCTTGGACGAAATATACAAGATTCCACTTCATAAATTTCGTCCCGAGGCTATTCTAGGTGCTGTGTCACCTTATTATTGGGCCAGGCCCATGTAATTTCGAAATACATAAGTATAGGCTATTTTTAGAGTCCGTATGTGTGGGGAAACAAGAGATAGGGTTGATTTCGGACCCCTCCACCAAGGGCCACGGAATTCCCCCCTCTTCCTCCATATATATAGCCCTTAGGTCATCGTTTAGACTTTGGGTTTTGTTTAGATTAAAAGTTTGTCATAGCTGCAATTTCGCGTACTTCGTTCGTGTTCAACGACTAGACAAAGGCGTCACAGAACCCCACCTTGAACAATAAATCTTTCATCTTATATTCGCAATATCCAGATTGCAATCTCAGTTTCTTGCTTGTTCTTCGTTTGCTTGCAGGAAACAGGCCCTCGTGGTCAGGTTGATCGTGCTCCGGCGTGGTCAATAACCTCTCGGAGTTGGTTTAGCGATAGCTAAGGCGCGACGTCCTCGCACGTTCGTAGTCCGATCGTCAAAGTCGACTTCCACCAAAGCGATATCCATCATCTCATCGAAAGACGGGACACCTTTGCCTCTATCAAGTGGTATCAGATTTCCAGGTTGCTCACTGAGATTTTACAGTTTTTCGTAATTTAGATAGAGTCTGTTCTTCATACCTACAGTCCACGAAAAAGCCACAAAAAAAATTAGGGTTAGTTCATCCTATCCGAACCAATCTGAGCCTTTGCATAATATTTTCTGTATTTGCGTTGTTGAATTTGCGGTTGCATCGTTGTGTCTAGTTGCTGGTCTTAGAGTCTAGTCTTTTAGAGTCTCCAGTTGTGGTCATAAGTTGTCACGCCGCCGCCGCACCATCATTATCGCCCCTACCATCTACCACCACCGCTTATCCGCCACCGCTTTGAATCCGTATTCATATACCACCACCGCTGCCATATATCACCACCGCTGCCATCTACCACCATATATCGACCACCAATCCGAGTTCTTTTCATATTAGGTTTGTTTTCGAGATTCATCTAGTTTTCGATTCGTGTTTCCTTGCCGGAGTAGGTTTTGGGAAAAAAAAGAGTCCGGAAACCACCCTCTGTTTAGGCCCAAAATTTTCCGAAAACGCACTTGTCGAAAAATTTCTGGCTATCCTATTTTTAGGTGTTTCTTAGTGTTTTGAGACAAGTGCCATTATAGAAAGTTTTTTTTGAGCTGTTTCCAGATTTTGGTCCGGGCAGTCGAAAAAAAAAATTGGTCACAAAAATTTCATGTCTATCCTGTTACCTTGACTTGGGAAGAGATTTGAGACACTTGCCATTATAATGGACTTTCGCAAAAAAAAGAGAAGCGCAAAAAAAAGAAGGAGCGAAAAAAAATCAGAGTGTGCTCCTCCCTTGTTTACGTACTGCGCCGTGATTTTGTTGGTGTTCTAGGCTCGCGTCTCTAGCACAGTCTAGCCTAGGACCAGCACAGCACCGTCGTTGAGCGTTTATTCAACTTTGCATCTCTGAATTGATTATTGCTGACCCTTTTTGCTACCATATTATAAGCCTTCCCAGCTCCACATACATCTACCTCGTGCGTTTGATTCTCCCTGGTAATCGCTCTATCCAAGCTTTGAGAGTTTTGACTACAACGGTTGCCGATCACCGCCTGCTGCTGGGTAAGAACTGATAAGAATTTGAGATTTGCTTGACGGATTTGTGACACCCACCACCACCTCTTGTTAGTAGTCTGTAGGATCATATTCTTGTGTGTTTCTATTGCTGCTAACCATGCCAGGATCACAAGCCGACGAGACTGACTGGGAGAACATGACGAATAAGGATTTGCATGATAAATTTCAGCAAATGATGAGTGGACAGGTGCAAGATGTGCTAAACAGATTTGAAGAGGCCATGGAGAAGATAGATGGCATGGAGAAGACGTTCGAAACAAAGCTCGATAACAAGTTTAATGAATTGCTCGCGCGTCTTCCACCACCACCACCGGCTGCACCTAACGCACCTCTCCAACAACAACAACAACAACAACGACTACCTCCACGTCGCGAAACAGCCCTCCGCCGAGCGAGCCGTGTCCCTATTGCGTTTGGCCAAACTGTTGGTGCTGCTGTTGATACTTCTGTGGCTCCTGCTGCTGATGCGGAGGAGGATGATTATGTGGGAAATTACAAGGATGAGGTTGATCAAAATCAGAACTACGTGCAACCACCTGCACCACAACCACCAGGTCGTCCACATGCAAATAATCACAATGGTAGGGCTCTCCCTCAGGTGCGAGATCATGACCATCTTCCTAAACTGAAATTGAATATTCCACCATTTGAGGGTAGATATGTTCCTGATATATATCTTACTTGGGAGTTAGAAACTGAACAATGATTTACATGTTTACAATATCCTGAGGAGAGACAGGTTGCCGCTGCTGTTTGTGCTTTCACAAGTTTTGCATGTGTATGGTGGTCTGAACATTGTAGATTATATCCTATTCCAACTACTTGGGCTGCTTTGAAAACTGCTATGCGTACGCATTGGGTTCCACCATATTATCAACGTGAATTGCTTCAAAAATTGCAGCGCTTAAGACAAGGGAAAAATTCGGTTGAAGAATATTATCAGGAATTACAAACTGGCATGATTAGATGTGGTATTGCTGAGGAGAACGAAGCTATGCTTGCACATTTTCTGGGTGGATTAAATAGAGAGATTCAGACCATTCTAGACTATAAGGAGTATACTAATATCACTCGTTTATTCCATCTTGCTTGTAAAGCTGAACGTGAAGTGCAGGATCGACAAGCATTGGCGCGAACTAACTTTTCTGCAGGCCGACCTTCATCACGGACACCGCGTGCATCTTATACTTCAACTACACCAGCACCTCCATCAGGTGCCACCTCCAGCCGTGATACAAGAAAACAGGCACAACCACCATTATCTGCCAAGAGCGCACCTGCCGGGCCTGCACAGAGTTCTTCTTCTTCCATGGCATCAACAGGGCACACCAGTGATACTATTTGTCGTCGTTGTAAGGGAAGAGGTCATTATGCAAGAGAATGCAAATCTTAGTGTGTGATGATTGCTACCGAGGATGGTGGGTATGAGTCCGCTAGTGACTATGATGAGGAGACTTTGGCTCTTATTACACGTGAAGAACATGGTGGAGATGATTCTGATCATGAGACGCAATACATGGCTCCTGAAGATGCTGACAGGTATGAATGTTTAGTTGCTCAACGTGTTTTGAGTGTGCAGGTCACACAAGCTGAGCAAAATCAGAGGCACAACTTGTTCCATACCAAGGGAGTTGTGAAGGAATGTTCTGTGCGCGTCATCATAGATGGAGGGAGCTACAACAACTTGGCTAGCATGGAGATGGTGGACAAGCTCTCTCTCACCACAAGACCACATCCACATCCTTACTACATCCAATGGTTCAACAACAGCGGCAAGGTTAAGGTAACACGTACTGTTCGTGTGCATTTTAGTATCTCTACATATGCTGATTATGTTGATTCTGATGTGGTACCTATGCAAGCATGTTCCTTATTACTTGGTAGACCATGGCAATTTGATAAAAATTCTGTACACCATGGTAGAAACAATCAGTATACTCTTGTTCATAAGGATAAAAATATTACTTTGCTTCCTATGACTCCTGATTCTATTTTGAAAGATGATATTAATAGAGCTAATAAAGCAAAACAGGAGAAGAATAAGAGTGAAAATTAGATTGTGGCAAAAGAATTTGAGCAACAAATAAAGCCTAATAATAAACCATCTAGTGTTGCTTCTGAAATTAAATTGAAAAGTGCATGTTTATTTGCCACCAAATCTGATATTGATGAGCTAGATTTCAGCAAATCTGTTTGCTATGCTTTTGTGTGCAAAGAGGCATTATTTTCATTCCAGGACGTGCCTTCCTCTTTGCCTCCTGTTGTCACTAACATTTTGCAGGAGTTCGCCGACGTCTTTCCACAAGACGTGCCACCGGGATTACCGCCTATTCGAGGGATTGAGCATCAGATTGACTTAATTCCTGGTGCTTCACAGCCAAACCGTGCGCCATACCGTACCAATCCAGAGGAGACGAAGGAGATTATGCGTCAAGTACAAGAGATTCTCGACAAAGGTTATATACGTGAATCCCTTAGTCCTTGTGCTGTTCCTATTATTCTAGTGCCGAAAAAGGATGGTACATCACGTATGTGTGTTGATTGTAGAGGCATTCATAATATTACTATTCATTATAGTCATCCTATTCCTAGGCTAGATGACATGCTTGATGAATTGAGTGGCTCTACAATATTCTCCAAAGTTGATTTGCGTAGTGGATACCATCAAATTCGTATGAAATTGGGAGATGAATGGAAAACAACATTTAAAACTAAGTTTGGTTTATATGAGTGGTTAGTCATGCCTTTTGGGTTAACTAATGCACCTAGTACTTTCATGAGATTAATGAATGAAGTTTTATGTGCTTTCATTGGACGATTTGTGGTAGTTTACTTTGATGACATATTGATTTGTAGCAGATCTTTGGAAGAACATTTGGAACATTTACGTGTTGTTTTTATTACTCTACATGATGCACGTTTGTTTGGTAACCTTGGGAAGTGCACCTTTTGCACCGACCGAGTATCTTTTCTTGGCTAAGTTGTTACTCCATAGGGAATTGAAGTTGATAAAGCCAAGATTGACGCTATTGAGAGTTGGCCACAGCCCAAAACGGTAACACAAGTGAGGAGTTTTCTTGGCCTCGCTGGATTCTATAGGTGTTTTGTGAGAGATTTCAGCACCATTGCTACACCTCTCAATGAGCTTACAAAGAAAGATGTGCCTTTTCTTTGGGGTACCACACAGGAAGAAGCCTTCATGGTATTGAAAGATAAGTTGACACATGCTCCTTTACTCCAACTTCCTGATTTTAATAAGACTTTTGAGCTTGAATGTGATGCTAGTGGAATTGGATTAGGAGGTGTGTTATTACAAGATGGCAAACCTGTTGCATACTTTTCTGAAAAATTGAGTGGGCCTAGTCTGAAATATTCTACTTACGATAAAGAATTATATGCTCTTGTTCGGACTTTAGAAACATGGCAACATTATTTATGGCCCAAAGAATTTGTTATACATTCTGATCATGAATCTTTGAAACATATTAAAAGTCAAGCTAAATTGAATCATAGACATGCTAAATGGGTTGAATTCATTGAGACTTTCCCTTATGTCATTAAACACAAGAAGGGTAAAGAAAATGTTATTGCTGATGCATTGTCTCGTCGCTATACTATGCTTTCACAACTTGACTTCAAAATATTTGGTTTGGAGACCATCAAAGATCAATATGTGCATGATGCTAATTTTAAAGATGTATTGCAGAATTGTAAAGAAGGAAGAACATGGAACAAGTTCGTCATTAATGATGGATTTGTGTTCCGTGCTAACAAGCTATGCATTCCAGCTAGCTCCGTTCGTCTTTTGTTGTTGCAGGAGGCGCATGGAGGAGGACTAATGGGACACTTTGGCGTGAAGAAGACGGAGGACGTACTTGCTACACATTTCTTTTGGCCAAAGATGAGACGGGATGTTGAGCGTTTTATTGCTCGCTGCACTACATGTCAAAAAGCTAAGTCACGACTCAATCCTCATGGTTTATATATGCCTTTGCCTGTACCTAGTGTTCCTTGGGAGGATATATCTATGGAATTTGTTTTAGGTTTACCGAGAACAAAGAAGGGGAGGGATATCATATTTGTTGTCGTGGATAGATTCTCAAAAATGGCACACTTTATACCATGTCATAAAAGCGATGATGTTGTTAATGTTGCTGATTTGTTCTTTCGTGAAATTATTCGCTTGCATGGTGTGCCAAATACTATTGTTTCAGATCGTGATACTAAATTTCTTAGCCATTTTTGGAGATGTTTATGGGCTAAGTTGGGGACTAAACTGCTTTTTAGTATGACTTGTCACCCCCAAACTGATGGACAAACTGAAGTAGTCAATAGAACATTGTCTACTATTCTTAGGGCTGTTTTGAAGAACAATAAGAAAATGTGGGAGGAATGTTTGCCTCATATTGAATTTGCTTATAATCGTTCATTACATTCTACTACTAAGATGTGCCCTTTTGAAGTTGTGTATGGTTTCCTACCTCGTGCACCTATTGATTTGTTGCCTCTTCCATCTTCGGAGAAGCTTAATTTTGATGCTAAACAACGTGCTGAATTGATTTTAAAAATGCATGAGTTAACTAAGGAAAACATTGAGCGTATGAATGCTAAATATAAACTTGCTGGAGATAAGGGTAGAAAACATGTTGTGTTTGCACCTGGAGATCTTGTTTGGTTACATTTGCGTAAGGATAGATTTCCTGATTTGCGCAAATCAAAGCTAATGCCACGTGCTGATGGTCCCTTTAAGGTGTTGGAGAAAATAAATGATAATGCATATAAACTTGAGCTGCCTGCAGATTTTGGGGTTAGTCCCACTTTTAACATTGCAGATTTGAAGCCTTATTTGGGTGAGGAAGATGAACTTCCGTCGAGGACGACTTCATTTCAAGAAGGGGAGGATGATGAGGACATCAATACCATTGTTACACCCACAGCCCCTGCTGCTATACATACTGGACCAATTACTAGAGCTCGTGCACGCCAACTAAATTATGAGGTACTTTCGTTTCTTGGTAATGATTCTAGTGTTCATGAGAATATGATGCTGCCTAAATTGGATACATATGTTTTGCTTACAAATGAAGGGCCTAGCTTGGAGAAGGATGAACATTGGAGCAAGAACAAGCATGAAGATGATGGCATGCGCAAGGGGAACAAGAACGGAGTTACAAGTGATGATTTCAGGACTTTGAAGCCACCATAATGGGTGCATGAAGCCTTGGAAGAAATATACAAGATGCCACTTCATAAATTTCGTCCCTAGGCTATTCTAGGTGTTGCATCACCTTATTATTGGGCCAGGCCTGTGTAATTTCGAAATACATAAGTATAGGCTATATTTAGAGTCCGTATGTGTGGGGAAACAAGAGATAGGGTTGATTTCGGACCCCTCCACCAAGGGCCACGAAATTTCCCCCCTCTTCCTCCATATATACAGCCCTTAGGGCATCGTTTAGACTTTGGGTTTTATTTAGATTAAAGTTCTCCATAGCTGCAACTTTGCGTACTTCGTTCGTGTTCAACGACCAGACAAAGGCGTCACAGAACCCCACCTTGATCAATAAAGGTTTCATCTTATATTCGCAATATCCAGATTGCAATCTCAGTTTCTTGCTTGTTCTTCGTTTGCTCGCAGGAAACAGACCCTCGTGGTCAGGTTGATCATGCTCCGGCGTGGTCAATAACCTCTCGGAGTTGGTTTAGCGATTGCGAAGGTGTGACGTCCTCGCACGTTCATAGTCCGATCGTCAAAGTCGACTTCCACCAAAGCGATATCCATCATCTCATCGAAAGACGGGACACCTTTGCCTCTATCACAATGATTGACTACAAGAAAGTGCCATGTCATCTGTAGCCAACATGTATAACAATCGATACTCAAAAACTAATTCTTAAAGATCATTTCTTGCAAAGCACAATAAGTGTTATTTCTTCACATGTTTTGGATGCAGGTTGAACAGTTGAACGCTTTTGTTTGCAAAAGATATCTTTTTATCTATTTCACCTAGATGTTTGTGAGCTCTAGAAATGAAATAATATCCAAAGAAACCTATCGATGCCCGTTACACATGAGATGACCCCCACATCCTTTGTCAAAATAAACAACTCCCCGATCAATGCATTTCACTCTTCCGTGCAACGCACGGACACCTTACTACTATAGATTAGTACGACCAAAAATTGAACTAATATTATATATAGTATGATAAATGCTGATGCATGTCACCTAAAATTATATCATTGAGAACTATGTTCAAATACGAATCCAACGATATAGTTTTTGTTGACATGCACTGACATTTTGTCAGTTAAATCTTCAGTCAAATTCACTGGGGGGGACTAATAAACCACGACCGATGTAGTACAAGTGTAGAGGGCGGCGCTGCACTGGAGTCTCACCCCGCTTGTGGCGCCGCAGTAAAGCCTTCATATCACAAAACCCAACCACTGCCAGTAATAAGTGGCCTGGTAAAATAAACGGACAAGCAACCATCACATCCCTCCGTCTTTTTTTGCATTTCATCTCTCTGCATTTACTTTCTCCGGTTCATCTCGCACGCTCGATCCCTAGCTACTACTCCTAGAGCCAGTTCTTTTGGCGGCTTAAAAAACAAGCCGTCTCTTCCCCAGCTTTTCCCATAAGACTAGTTACAGTGGAGAGTAACATTAAGGCGCCTCACTCATTTATTTGGGCTTCTAAACTACTACTAGTACTCCCTTCATTTTTATATACAAGGCCACAAACTCAAATTACAAGTACCAAGATAAAAATCAATGTGTGCTTTACAAGTCAATTTATTTTCTTGTTTACCGGGTTAATTAATAGGGTGCATGCACATTAGAAGAAATTGAGTGGCCGTGAGAGAGGAAGTAGATGAGTTTTTCATTATCATCCACTACATGCATGCTAGTAATTAAGCCATGGGTTACTAGTATGAGGAAACATCATTAATATTTGTCTCGATTACTGTTGGTGGCCTTGTATAGATGCAAAATGTATTTTTTATAGCAGCCTTGTATAGAAAAATGGAGGGAGTACCTCCGTCCTGGTTTATTCGTCACCATTGTAATTTGTGGTAAATTTTGACCAAAAATTTAACTGATAAAATGTTAGTGCATGTGACATCACAAACATTTCATTAGTTAAATTTATGATCAAAATTTAACACAGATTACAATAGGGACCAATAAACAAGGACGGAGCTAATAGTAATGGGATTACTACTAATCTAGAAGCCTAAACGAACTGGCTCCTGGTACTCCTACTAGTAGTACTAGTACTCAAGTTGGAATTCCAATTGCACGGCACAACTTGTTAGGGAAAAAATTCAATACAGGGTGTAGGAAGCGGTTTCGGAATTTGCATGCCTTTCCGACCAGCGAGATACTCCGTACAAAGTACGACAAAGAAATAACCACAGAGAAGTAAGCTAAAAGTAAACAATCAAACGATCATTTTTGCATTTGTTTTGCATTGAATTGTTTCACAAGCTAGACTAGTGTTGTTTTCCTACTTTTACAAAAACTGCATCATAATGTTAAAATGTGCATTTGTCTGTACATAAGTAATAGTAGTACTCCCTCCCCTAGGTGTATAAAGTCTTCCCTCCTTCTTGGTCACGGTGCACAACCAAACATGACTTGTTCACCTGGACGGAGGGAGTAGCACAGTCTGCAAGCATATATATGGAGAGAGTGTAGTGCGATAGTACATAGTACTAAAGTTTGTGCTGTATGCACCTACTTACAAAATGCGTACGGATACACAAGGTTTCCAAACTTTCCCTCTAACGTACTTAATTAAGGACGCTAATAATTCCAGAACGTTCAGGATTTATAATTTACGTCCCAAAACTAATGAGATCACCTTATGAAACTAAATTATACTCCTACTAAAAGCCACGGCGCTCGCAGGAGCGCTTGCGGCACGCCATGAGTGCCCTGGTGCACGGCCGTTTCCCAGCGCGCTGACACAACGCCTCTTACTCGGCTTCGCAACTCGTGAGGTGCTGATTGGCGGCTTCCCGGCGGGCGAGCACGATCTCATCGGTGTGGTGATCTGGTGCCAGCAGGTACTCCTCCTCGTTGGAAGCGTGCACCCGGTCCACGTACCGCCAAGTGTAGATGAGGCGCTTGGGCCCGACTGCACTTAGGGCTTTGGCACGGGCGTCCTCCGCCACCCTCACGACCCTTGCACGAGCCTTCTGCCAAAGGGCCAATTGCCTGACTCTCTCGGACGCGACATAGACCTGCCAGGCAGCTTACCCCGCGACGCGCTTCTCTTCCTCGACCTTCTTCTCCGCCTCTATTTTGGCATGCTCTGCCGACGGCAAAGCCTCCCACATGGCGACATCCATTTCTTTCCAAAGCTCCTCAAGGCTGGGGAGGGCTTGGCGGGCGGCGCGGCGTTCTCCTCGTAGCTGGGAGCCGACGCGTCCTCCGACGCGCGTGCTGGCGAGATTGGGAACACCGACATGTCCACCTCGACGCGTCGCGGTGAGGAGTGGAACACCGACGCGTACTCCTCGACTAGTGGCGGCGAGGAACGGAACAACGACGCGTGACCGTCCGGGCGGTGCAGCGAGGAGCGCCTAGGGCTTGGGAGGGGCGATGCCATGGTGGTCGACGTGAGAGGGAGGGGGAGGAGATAGCGATGAATGTGAGCGTTCTTCCGAATGCCGTGGGAGGCAAAGTATTTATAGCGAGCAATGGCACACCTACGTAAGATATGGACTGAGCTGCATTGACTTAACTGCAGGTCCAGTTGCATCACTGAAATGTGGGCCAGACCCTTGTTGGCCCCATATGTCAGTGACCCAATGCACCTATAGTTAAGTAATTGAAGCAGCGTCCCGGAAGATATGTTGCGTGATTAACATAATAGCTACGTGGGCATATTTGTTGGAGTAAATTACGGGGGAGGGAAGAGGTGGAAATATTGCTGGTCATAATAGATTGGACGAGCGTGGGGGGAGGAGAGTCATGCATGCAGATTTTTTCCACATGGGGTGGAGTGGTGGGACCGCCGGAGGGAGAAGGAGAGTCTGGCAGGCATATTGTTTCCACACATGGAGAGGAAAAAATTTGAAGACGAACGGGCTTCCTGCAGGTATGGGGAACGGTGCATAATAAGTCATCTTGCATGCCGGGCTAGGTATAGTCTCAACTCATTAAAAACATACATGCCCCACACATGTTCATATTTCAAGGTGCACTAAATTATTGCAGGCGATGATTAAGGCTGGCCATAATGGTGGTATCTTAGCTGGTATCTTGTCACGGGAATAGCAAACATGCTGATGTGGCAAAGAATTAAAGAAGAGAGGGGGGTTAGAGTAACTAGTGTTCATGCATGCATTGGTAAACACATTTTTTTGTGAAGAACGATAACATTAGTTGAGTACTTTTGCAGACTACAAAAACTATTCCACCGCCTCTATCTTGCTAAGAGTAGGTGAAATTTTTGAATCGAGCCCTTTAAACTAGAAGGGAGGTAGTAGTACTCTAATAGTTAACCTTCTTGTGATGACAAGATAGGACATGGCACGCAGCTGGACGGAGGAACTAGTCTGCATTGTGCATTTAAGTTTTGTCTGAAGTCAATGTACCTCTACTTTGACCAAACTTATAGAAAAATGTATCGACATTCACAATGTCAAATCAATATTATTATACTCATTATAAAACGTAGTTCTTATACTCATTATAATCAGTATTGTAGATATTGATATTTTTAGTATAAATTTGGTCAAACACTTTGCAAACGGTTTATGGAAGTAAAAAGGACCTGAGGGAGTATCATGCATGCGGAGTAGGCAAAAAATTTGCTCATTTATAGCCGGTCGAAGTCTCAAAGGGCGCGACCGCACAAGGGAGGCGAAGGTCGTGGGAGGTGCGACGGTTGACGGAATTAAGTGAAGTTACATCCACACGCCAGCATGGCGTGCGGACAGGCAGAAGCTATACCGTCCGGCCTACGATATGGTTCTAGTAGACATGACATCTAGTGGGTCCTGCATAGTTCTCGAGAACTCTTTGGGGGCTTGCAGTCGTTTATCCACCGGCAAGAAAGCAACCCCACGTTGTTCGCACTCCCTACTCATCCCCATCTTATACCTTACAACAGTTCGCTCCCAGTCGTCCCGTCCTTTCACATTAGTTTGCTCATAGTGTTTTTTTGCGGGGTACAACAGTTCAACTTCTCATAACCCTCCTCCAAAATCCATGGCCTCCCAAATCTCCATGGTCGCCACTGAGTACCAGGTTAGAGCCATCACCGGTGATGGCTTCATCGTCATCTACACACGTGGATCGGCGACGGTGAAAGCATGGCTTGCTCGCTTCCTACACATGTTCAACAGTTCAACGAATGAGTGGGTCGCTGGGCTAGATGTTGAGTACACCACAGTCCTGGAAAGAGAGAAGATTCTAAAGGAGGCAGAGAGGAAGAAGCCCGCCCTGATCCAGGTTTGCGTACATAACGTTTGCTTGGTCTACCACATATGCCATGCCGATGTTGAGTGCCAGGATTTTAAGAACTTCGTCAAGGACGAAAGAGTGAAATTCGTTACTGTAGACTTTAGGAACGACAGGGATGTCCTGCGTCGGATAAGTCTCATTGTAGGCCAGCCCTTCAATCTCCAGAAGGCAAGCCTGGTGTCCTCCTCTCAGCCTTCAATGCTGACCCTGGCAGCAGCCATGATTGATCCTTCGTATGCTAAACTGAAGAAACCTCATCACGAGTTTCATCATGCATGGGAGTCAAAGACATTAGATGAAGATAACATCCTGTACGCAGCAATGGATGCCTACCTTTGTTTAAATATCTACAAGGGTTGGACAAAGAAGAAGATCCTAGTGTCCGGTTAAAGAAATGAAGCGTCGGCGAAGGGGAAGAGGAAGAGGGACGAGGACGAAGTCGAGGACGTGGACTCAGACTCCAAGTAGGTGGCAGTGTTGTCGCTCATGCTGGTTCTATTACAATGTCAAGCGGACTAGTTTCTTAGTTTATTTTCAACGGTGTGTTGTGCTGAGGCCCCAGCAGAACTATGTTTATGTTCTTTCTCGTTATTTGAACTCTTTAGTACGTACAGTAGTACTAGTACTATGTCTTACTACTGTTCTTCTTGCAGTTGGTACTACTACTCGTATCTTCGTGTTCCTACTATACTTAATACGTTCGTACTAGTAGTATAATTTGGGTCAGTCGATTTGTGAAAGAAGTTCAACAGAGCGAAGGAAGAAGACGGCGGAAGAGGTGGAATAAGCCCTTCTAGCCATCCATGTTGCATCAAACGGCTCACAAGAGTCGACTGACCCAAATTGCTCCTTCAGATTGTAGGATCCACATGGCATTCAAGGTCTTGAAGGTAGATTTCGTGTCTGCACCCGGTTTGCAGGCTCGACGCGCACGTGACCGGCTTCTGCCGCGATAGCCACCATGTGCGCCTCCACCGCGCAGGCGGAGACGACAATGACATGCTAGTTCCTCCTCACCGGCGTGCTGGAGCACGCGCTCGTCCTCCTCTTCGTATGTTTCTTGAATAGACGAGGCTCCACCAGCTACTTGCGTGCTTGGCAGCGCGGCGGCATCGCGAGGAGGGACTGCACATGATGTGAGCGGGCGAGCCTTTGTCTTCATGGCACAGGGATGGCGGTGACACGGTGGTGATGGGCAAGAAATTGTTGGCCGGAGCAGGCGGGCGCCGGCATGCGCAACGGCAGCGGCGGCATATTGATGAGTGCGTGTATGGGAGCTTACTTTAGTTTTATATAGGGTTGATCAAACTTAAAACAAAACCGTACTAGTAAACGTAAAAATTAGACTTAGGCGGCGCTTTTATTAGTTAGTACCACAACCATGATACGGAATCCTGTGCAAGCGCATGAATCGCGGCCGCGCGGTCGATCGAACGGTGCGTCACTGTGTCGCGCTTGAAGGACATCCACCGAACCTTTTTGTGGATATTACTCAACTTTTTTTCCTGGAAAAGTTCTTGACGCTACAATATTTCCATATATTTGAATTTAGCTCCAGTTCGTGTTTATTTGGATTTGGACGTTTTAGGTGCGCCCTAGTTTTTTTAATACTGATTTTGTGTGTGTGACTGAGAGAGAACGTGTGTATGTGTCCATACGTGTGTTGTGGCGGAAGGGCAATGTGGAGACGGTGTGCGCGTGATAGAGACATAGAGAGGTGTTAATGTGCAAATGATCATGCACGAGTGAGACATAGACAGATAACGATACGTTGTGTATACATGAGAGAACGGTCTTCTAGTTTACTTGTGTGTGTGTGTGTGAGAGAGAGAGAGAGGAGCATTCGTAACACAACAACCATCTCGCACGATCGCATGTAACACATGCATCAACGCGCACATTTTGACACCCTCACCCGCCCCCTACCCACCTCAAGGCCCGCATAATATCTTCGTGAATACCCATTTCTCTCCTTAGGTTTCTTTTCTCTCAATATCTAACACACACACACAAACACACACACAACACAACACAACACACCCTCCCCCGAGCACACAATTCATCCCCATCCAAGGTTATATGGCGACCACTCTCGCTTGTGCTTCTTTGCACCCCAGCATGCACAACACCTCAATCTTCAAAGAGGGAATCGAGGAGATCGAAGACGGCGACCACACCGTGCTAGAGAATGCGGGGCCATTTGGAAGCACGATGATGTGACGACGGCTGACTGACTCCTCCCCCACTCTCTCTCTCTCTCGCACAAAATTACCAATCCCTCTCTCGCCCGCACAAAATTATCAATCCCTCAACCCATGAGATCCTTCCCCTCTCGTCCATGTTTTCCAGCTCTCTCATCAAACCTGTTGTCTCTTCTCCTTCCACGTATATAGAATCTGGATGCACACGCATCTCACGTATATTACATGTCTCCGTCTTTCTCACAGACCCAACTTCTTCCTCTCTCTTTCTCTCTCTATCTCTCTCTGTCTTATTAGGTTTGTCTCCTACTCTCTCGTCCACATACATACAATCTTTCCCGCCCTATGTGCTCCATCTTCGCAAGCTCTCTCTGCACGTTTCATTCACACATTGGGATATGTTCAAAATGTTTCTTCTATAATGGTTGATGTAGAGTTATCGTTGGTTTTGTTGCATCCTACAAAGTAATAACTATGAAATGCATTTAGATTATCATTTGACTGGGATTATGTGAGTTTGAGCATGTTGTGAAGTACTATAGACCTTGTATACATCTTGCAAGTCGACAATGATTATAACTATTGAATTGTATAGACCATTACATTCACATAGGCCGCCGCGACCATCGTTCTCCTCCTCGATTGGTAATGTGTGTATTGAATCACTTAGCAGTACATGTGCAGTTCCAATTTTTTTCATACCTACCCTTCAAATTTCCTAGGTGCTATTGTTCCCGTAAAAGTAATTGGTTATAGCCTCCATTGTCCAACATAATATCAGCTTGTAATTGTGCGTCTCTCTTGTATCGCGTTGTGCTTGGGTAGGTTTTGCATCTGCAACCAGTAGTGTGGCAAATGATGGAAAGTTTATTAGAACTAGCAAGATGCCCATGTGTTGCACGCATCAAGATGCATTTGTATGAGTAGTTTATCTTGTGGGAGAAAAGGATGAACGAGGGAAGGCCTTATTTGCAAATCTGGAGAGGGGTATGTGTATCTTTTTGCAAAATTCCCATTATTTCCTTCCTATCTGTCAGATATAAATTGGACGGCCTATATTGCAGGATGGCAGACACACCATCATCACCAACTCTGTTTTTTATAAGAAAAAATTATAGAGAAAAAAAAGTAGACAGTAGAGAAGTAGAGATAAATATAAAATATGAAATAACTATAACCGTAGAGAAGAGAGTAGAGATAGCAGATACGTCGCGAAAGGATCACGCGCGCGGGAAAAGCGGCTGGGCGTGCGCTAGTTTTGGCGCACGACACCTGGCGCGCTTTATAAAATCCAACGCCCTCCCACCGCTATGTTCCTTGCCACCTCTTTCCCCACTCTGTGCCTCGCCACCCCTCTCTCCCTGCTCTTTCTCGCCTCGCCGCCGTCGCGCCACCATGCCACCGTGTTGCCGGGAAACATGGGGATACCGCAGCGTCCGCGCGCGCCCCTCTGGTGGCTTCTCCGCCGAGATCCGGCTCCAAGGGATGCGCCTCGGCCTCGGCAAATTTGACACCGCCAACGAGGCCGCACGTGTGTAGGATGCGGCAGCGTGGCACCCCCAGTGGCCTCATAGAACATTGAACTCCCCCAGCGTGCCGACGCGGGAGCGGGCGCAGGAGCTCGCGCCTCTGCCGCGGCTTAGCACCGACGAGGATTGTCGCGACAACTGGAGGCGGGAGCATGGTCTCGGCATCGCCGAGATGGACGAGGAAGCCATGGCGCTGTGTTGCCAACGCTTCCTGCAGGACATCATCAACGAGTGTGAGTTCTACGTGCAAAGGAGGGCGGAGAGGGATAAGAGGAGGGCGGAGCGAGCCGCCTATCGTGAGGACAAGCGTAGGCGAAAAGCAGACGCTCAATTCAACATGAGGCTAGGAGCAGCGTCGCCCTGGGAATTTGACAATGATTGGTATCTTCACGCCTATAGCCAGTTCCCTAATGATGCTGGATTAGACACAAGGTGCAAATTCCCCGATGATGCTGGATTACACACAAGCCAGTTGGAGTCGTCAGCTGTTCGTGTCCTCGTGGCTCTAGTAAAGGCTAAAAGAAAGCGTGCAGCAGCCCTTGAGAATGTAGCTGAGTTCCTGAAGAAGTGAAAAGAGCAATCAGATGCTCTCTTCACCCAAGCCAAAGAAGAGATGGAAGAAGCCAGAAATAAGCTAGCAGAGGCAGAGCAGGCTAGGCGTCTCCTGCTATCTAAAACTGTTGTCAATACAAAATTTCCTCCATAATAGCTAGGTTCAAATGTTTATCCAGTCAGCATGCCTGTTGTGATGTCCTTGCATCTACTGATGTGGAAAAAATATTTTTTTCGGGTCATGTAATAACAGCAATTACTTTCCAAATAATAACAGACGAAGCATTGGACATGGTATAGTTCACGCGCATGCCCGACATTCCAAGTTCAACTTCCACATCAAACTCATGTTCACAGATATCTGCACATTCATACATAATGTCCACAACCATGATTCACTTTAAAGCCAAAAAAAATGTGAGGAGAGTTATAAATAAAGAAAACCTCTACTAGTTCCTGCTACCAGTGCGAGCACAACAAGTCAAGACCATGCTTAAATTAATTATATTTTAGTCATTTTTTGTGTTCTAAAATGTCGTCCGGCTCGCAGAAGGACGTGTTGCCAGCACACACGCGGATTCAATGAAGGCAAGCGGGGCAGTCTGAAGCTGGTTGCACGCGGCGAGGAGGCGTGCTCAGCCGGGCCTACAGCGAGTGGGGCCCTCTTGGCTGGTGCGTCGGTTTAATGCATGCGCTATGAGAGGTCGCGTCCATGTCAGAGCAATCGCTACCTCCAGTCCTTTTTTGTTTGGGTATAACAAAATCTTGTTTTCCATTCACATTTTACAAGTAAAATTCATGGACAAACTTTGACCCAAAATACGATGGGGACTAGTAAACCAGAATGGAGGTAGTAGTTTTTTTAATCAAAGAAGGGTTTCCCCCTTCCGATTTTCATTACTGAAAACCAGCATCTAAATCTAAACCATAGTATTTACCCTAGAACTACCACGTTCAACATCTCGCAACATAAACCCATACAACCATATGCCAAGGAGGTACGTAGTACTATGAATTCCATTTTCGCTCCATACCAATCGTTCTAAAAACTACTTAGTACTTATAATGCGCCATTGAAAATCCGAAATCTTAACCCTGCTAAAAATGATATTTTAAACATGGCTACTCGATCTGTGGCAACTGGCGAGCCACCGCCTCCAAGTCGTTCACCTGTGGTCCCGACCATCAACTCCTACGGATCAAATTATCACACGAGCTGACTATTCCTACAAAGGTGCTCCACCACGTACCCGATACCCGCGAATGCAGCAATCGTGCACCTAGGGTTTTAGGGTTTATTTGTTAACGTTGCCTTTACGTAACAGTCATGTGTGCGAGACAGCGAGAGACCGACTGCGTGCGTGCGCCTCTTCTCTTCGTATATGTATTCCACCGTTTGTTTGGTGTCCAAAAAATTATAATAACTACTAGCAATGTGACAATGCATTGCCACACGATCAAAGTAGATTAATACATATTCACCAATTTGATAGAAAAAAGTCTAGTTTTGAAATACGTATATCACTAAAAATATGTTATGTTTCACTCAAAATATATTCCTTTGGCGGTTTTGATGAGTTAAGGGAGGAATGTTGTTGGTTTCAAGATTCGAGAAGTGGTATATGTCTAATTTCTACTCTTACTAGCAAGATTCCCATGCGTTGCACGGAACATCAAGATCTTGTGGGAGAAAAGGATGAACGAGGGAAGGCCTTGTCTGCAAATGTGGTGAGGAGTGCGGGTAAATTGCCATATTTTCCATCCTATCCGTCAGATATAAATCGGACAACCTACATTGTAGGATGGCAGGCCCACCATCATCACCAACTCTGTTTTTTATCCCTACTCTTATAAAAAGCATAGTCGGTGATGATCGTGTGCCTGCCATCGTGCAATATAGGCCGTCCGAACTATATCTGGTGGATAGGAAGGAAACTATGGCAATTTTGCAAAAAAGATACTCACACCCCTCTCCACATTTGCAAATAAGGTCTTCCCTCGTTCATCCTTTTACCCCACAAGATAAACTACTCATACACATGCATCTTGATGTTACATGCAACGCATGGGTATCTTGTTAGTTGTTGCAAAAAGCCCATGTGTGTGTGAGAGAGAGAGGGAGAGTGGAGGAGGACGGAGTGCATCTGTAACAAAGACACAAATAGTGTGTGTGCGAGAGGTATCAGCTTAAAATGAGGTGATAGTGTGTGTGCACGATCGAGAGGGCGTGTCTCAAGAAGGGAAGAAAAATCTACATAGATACAAGGATCGGGAGAGAGAAATGTATGCGATGGTGGAAGCACGAGTGTGTGGGTGTATAAACCTATCTAGAGGCTAGTCGATAAATGTTTGTGAGAGAAATACGAGTCGGGGTGCGAAAGCGAGAGTTTTGTGTGTGAGAGAGAGACGGTAGTCGGGAAGGGGGGTGGAAGCAGGAGTTGTGTGTGTGAGAGAGAGAGGGGGGGTTGTCTGATCGGTAAACAAATGAATAATGTCAGTCTAGGATGGAGACGAAAAGGAGACCGCAACAAATGTTGTGTCTACAGAGAGAGAGAATAATTTTAGTGGTATGAGTCATATCTAGAGACATATAGGGTGTGTGAGAGAATCCCATAGAGAGAAAGACAAAGTGAAAGACGAGTGGAGACTCTGTGTGTGGCGGTGAAAAAGAAAGCCCAGGTACCGAGTGATACCAGAGAACAGTAGAGACGTGAGAGATAATTAAAACCATGTAATGTGTAATGATAGGGAGAGTGTGACACTTCTCAAGGGAGATGTCGAGAGACCATGTTTGCGAGGATAGGAGAAACATGAAGTGAGAGTGTGGGTGAGCTGGAGAAAAGAGAGTGATAGCTACATGAAGGAGCATGCATGCGAGAGAGATGGGCATGAAAGGAGTGAACATAAAGGGATTCAAATATTTGAATTCGAGACGATGATACATGTAATCCATACTCGAACCAAAATTGATCTATCAAACATGCATACTCATATGAATTCACGCGCATCTATGTTATTTAATATGTAGATATTATTGATCCATACATTTTAGTAGAACAAAATTTGGTTTAAATTTTTTGAATTCAACCTTATCATCTTGAGATCATTGTATTTGTAAATCATATTATACATATAAAGGAGCCGAATTCTTTGTTGTGCTTTTGAAAGTATATATAAAAATGATGTATATAGAATTTAATTCCAATTGAGAATGGATCCCGCCCGAAAAAATAGAATACAAACGGGATTCGAATTGAGTTGGCATGGTAAACGTGCACTCTGCAAAATTTGAACGAAGCGGGGAAATTCGCAGTAACCGCCCGAAACCAAAATCTGCGAGATGGAAATTACTACTGTCTATCCCTGCCATGCAAATCCTATCTGCTGGATTTCTATAGGTTTCGATAGGGGTAGGTTTGTAATTTCACCCAAGCGTGACATAACCGCCTCTCACCCGGATTCATACACGGTGGGCGCCAAAACACGGTGTATCCTCGGCCGAAATCGACTCCCTACCTGATTCATACACGGTGGGCACCAAAAACAAACTCTCGTCGGCAAATATTCGGTCTATGCGAGATTATCGTCCTATCCCCAAATGACTAATATTGCTGTGATGTAGGAAATTTGAAACAGGGGCTAAGTTTGTAAATTTCCATGCATTTAAGACAAGTGTGCCCTGAATACATGGTTCCCCCCTTCCTCTCCACCTCCATTTTCCCCATTCGTACTCCGTGGGCGCCAAAACACCCTCTCCACCCCAGCCGCCTCCCTCCGCCACCCCATCCACCGCCGTCCGCCTCCACCATGCCGGAGCTGATACCCCGACGCTGTCGTCCATTACAAAAGATCGACCTCTCTCATCCACGGCTTCGGACCGGGATCCTTGCATCCCGTCCTCTCGCTTCATCCCCGCCCTCGTCCACTTTGCCAGCGCCGCTCCTGTGACCGTCTCGTCCACCGCGCCCCGCCACCACCGTCTACCCTCTTAGATCTGCTTCCACGCTGCCGACAGCCATTGCTACCGCATCACCGTCAAATTCTCAGCAGATGCATACACAATGCCGCACCAGAGGCGGTACTCTTTCGTATCTGCTCAACTTATTTATCGCAGCAAGAAAATAGATCGCCACTACTTTACTCTGATTTCTTGTCTTGGTTGCGAGTTGCCTTTGTCCGGTTTGCACCTTCAGATCCTCCATCGCACGCTCAACACTATACTCCCAATGCTTATGGTTTTCCCCTTTTATACTCCACACTAGTTAAATCACAGTAGACTAAATTTAAAAATTGGGTCAGTCGATTTTTCAGAGCCCGCCGGAGTTCGCCGGTGTGAATGAAGGGGCTCGGGTGGTTGTGGGGGGCAGTGGTGGGGCCTCGCTGAACGAAGAAAACTCGACACGGTTGGGGGCGGGGTGGGGGTGGGGGTGGCGAAGGAACAAAGGCGGTGGGGGCCAGTGGTCTGGTCGGCGGCCCGTGCGGTGTTCTGTATGGGAAGAATCAGAGACAAGGAAGAAGAAGGGTTAGGAGACGTAGGATCTTCATCCAACCGCCTGAAATGGTCGAGAGACAGCAGGGAGTTACATTCTTAATGCGCTCTGGTTCATCATGTGTGGGCACTGCACAACCAACATTTTATTATCCAAAATCTTCTTGCTCTTCTTTACCATGTTCCTCTTTCGTTCGTCTTTAATATGTACTCTCTCCGTTTATAAATACAAGTCTTTGTATAGATTCCACCATTGACTACATATGGACCAAAATGAGTGAATCTACACTCTAAAATGTATCCGGATACATCTGTATGTGATCCATAGTGGAAATCTCTACCAAGACTTATATTTTGGAATGGAGGGAGTATGGTAGTAGTACAGTATGTTCCTTGTACTGAAGATGAGCAGGGACATTTGTAGTGTAGAGGTCTATACGGTCGGTTGTGATGGACACTTTGAGCTTCTTTGATTCGTAGGATTTTGTAAACATAGGAATAGGATTTGTAGTGGCCTGCCCACTTGAATCCTATAACAATAGCAAGGAAATGCGGGTAGCTGTGTCGCCTTTGAGAGTTACACTGATATTAACAGTACCGTACCTTCAGTTGAAGAGAACTGATATCCAAAGACTTTCTAGCCGTACCGGCAGTACTAGCACATATATTCCAGCAAGTTCCACTTTGCTGATTTTACTTTGATGCTTACGGTTTTCCCGTTATATCTACACTATGGTCTGTGTAGCTGCTTTGTGTCGCACTAGCAGCAGTCCACTCTTGAAGATAAACACTGCAATGACTTACAAAATTGGCACCAAGGCATTGAGTGCCATTCTGGATGCAATGAAACTCATACACTCCCCACCTCTTGATTCTTGTTCAGAATATGATCCTAATGACTATTCTAACCTCGAGGAGTCAAAGGCAGATGGCCTGTCCTATTCACCCATCAAGGTGCCTATTCTAATTTGGCAAGGTTGTATTGATTGCGCGTATCTTGCATATGTTGTCTTGCATTTCTTCTATTTTGTTGCACCACCATCTTCTTAGTTTACTCATCATATATGTCGAGATACCACGCCCATCCATTATCAATACATATTCCATCTGTCATCATACCATGTTTTCCCACTCAAATGTTGTTCTTATGGATCAGACATCAAAAAGGAAGAGGGTGATTGCCGAACCTGAAGGAGCACCAGCAAAGTCCTTGAAAAACGTGGTGGTGCCGGAGAAAGCAGACAACACCCCACTTGTATTGGCTGTATAACCAGTGACACAAAACGTAGGACCGACTCCGGCAGACTGTACCCATACTTCACTAGCCACACCAGTAGCCCCACCACATAGGACCTGCACTCCAGCAAAAGGTATACCGATTTCATTTGCCATAGCACCAGCCGTACCATAGAAAAATCCCACTCCAGCAAAAAGTACAGCAAGTCCACCGGCCGAAGACCTATCCCAACTGCAGAGACGGCCAATTCCTACATATTGGAATCCCATTCCAGTTATTCCCAGTTTAAAAGACAATGCTTTCAATGTTGTTAGGGACTACGTGCATATATTCCCATCATGGAAAGATTATAGTGAAGACAAACACCATTTTCACTCCTTCCTGTCCAAATTACGTGTAAGTGTTATTATTCATGGTTATTATTTTCCTGTTTTCTGCTGGTTGAACATATCAATGATTTACATTACATTGTTGTAACTAGGTGAGGGTCAATCTGGATAGTCATGATGAGTAAAGCTTGCTTGTGCTTTTCAAGGAAGCATTGCAGCAGTATCGGTGTTACCTGAGGAAATCACACTTTGATGGCAAGTCTATAAACGAATTTCCGGTGAAGTCTCCTGTGCTAAATTTAGAAGACATTGAATGGAAAAACCTTGTTATGCACTGGTCTCGTTCCCAAGATGAGGTACTGTCTATGAAAAGTCATGATGAGTAAAGCTTGCTTGTGCTTTTCAAGGAAGCATTGCAGCAGTATTGGTGTTACCTGAGGAAATCACACTTTGATGGCAAGTCTATAAACGAATTTCCGGTGAAGTCTCCTGTGCTAAATTTAGAAGACATTGAATGGAAAAACCTTGTTATGCACTGGTCTCGTTCCCAAGATGAGGTACTGTCTATGAAATCACATGACAATTTGAACTTCTACTTTTTCGCATGTGCCTTACGGATCTTTTTTGCAGGAAATATGCTCAAAGAAGAATTCCGGTTTGAAAAGAATGACAGGATATCGCAAATATGATGCCTGTTGTTTTGCTATTGTTAGTTCATGTTGTCCTGTATCACTGTACTTGCATACATACCTGGTTCATTATGTGACAGCAATATGCATGGTAGCTTGCTTATCAATTGTTCGCTCCAAATTATCTAATCTGTATGAATGGTTACATTAGTGTAGAATATATCCAATGTCAATGATTTTTTTAGCTCTGCTTTGTTCTTGTAAGTACATGCTGTCCTTTATCAGTGTACTTATATTGACAGGTAGTTTTTCATGTACCATCACTCTCTAGCTTATTTTCCTTTGCCCTCCATTTTCTACACATCAGATTTATATTTACTCTTACCATAAGGTTGGATAACACCGATGGTACTGAACAAGTTTAGTTGTGCATTGCTCTTGGTTGTACCTTTTGCATGTATCACTGCACTTACATTTATAGCTACTTGGTTATGTAGCATCACTCTTCATCTTATCTTAAATATTCTCCATTTTTTCGTATATTATCACATCTATATTTACTCTTAACACAATGTAGAATAAGGGCAATGCTTATGAAGAAGATTCTGTGGTAAACTTCTTGAATTCCCCCCCCCCCCATCAGCATGGACAAGGGCTTTATAGAGCCTGTCTTCACCAATAATGTAAGTTTGTCCTTCTCAAGCCGTCAAACTTTATTGTGTATATTTGGTTAGGCATGACTGCAACAGCTGTTTATTTTTGGTGTTTGCATCAAATTGCATGTTTAAAGTTTATTATGTAGTTCATAAACAAAAGTTTGTCCTTCTCAATTTAAGTTTTCAGTTGTACAACCAAGTTCCTTCTTCATACCATGTAAATTAAACTATACAGAGCAAGTGATCTTCTTTTGCACTGCATGTATGCTTCTGTTCTTCATCCGTAATCCAGTGGTGTGGTGAACCTACCCACTATAGTACAATGTCATATTCTGCAATGTCTTAACTATGAACAATGTCATTGATGAGGACATGACTACCTTGGATACGACCAAAAATATTGCATACATGCATATTTGTCAGGTGATTTCTAGTGCAAACTATTCAATAATCTATTTATGTTATCCAGAACAAAAATACTTCACACACTTTTGTGTTTTGTCTAATTGCAGGTGTATGAGACATTTGTACAATTCACATATGAAGATAAGGGAGAAAGAGATGTTTACTTGTTGTTCAAAAAGTTCTCTCACGTCACTTTTGGGCCAAGAGAAGATAGAGTCCAAGTCTCTCACGTTCTGGATTCAGATTCGGACTGCACAGACATACCTGAATCAAAACGCCAACAACTTTTTTATACGGACTCCGAATTGGGTGATTCTTTTTTTGTTGGAATCTAGATTTTGTGCTCCTTCCAGCCCAACTGGATTCACCTTCAAATTAGTATGGAGCATTGAGATATCGATGAAACAATCAGACGCTGCAGCAGAATCCGAGTCAAACAACAAGTCCAAAGGTGTTGCATCACCTTCACTTGGGCCCATGAGCCTTGTACGACCTAGGGTTGGTTTTATGATGCCTTGGGACGTTCTCCCACCTCCTTGGCCGCCACCCCTTGCTCCTATATAAGTAGATCCATCTAGTAGCTTTTCCCTTGGGATTTGTTTAATTAAAAGTTAGCCATTGCAACTTCGTGTACTTCGTTTGTGTCCAACGACCAGACCAAAAGCGCTTACGGATCCCCACCATTATAAATACTTCATGTATATTTGCAATATTCAGATTGCTTTATCATATTCTTGCTCGTTCTTCGATTGCTTGCAGGAATAGACCTTCGTGGTCAAGCTGACCGTTCTTCCGGCATCGACAGTAACCTTAGTAGATTGGTTTAGCGATTGCTAAGGCGCAACGTCGTGCACGTTTGTAGTCGGACCGTCAAAGTCGTCTCCACCAAATTGATAGTTATCATCTCATCGAAAGATCGGGACACCCCGCCTCTATCAAGTGGTATCAGTTTTCAGGTTGCTCGGTGAGAATTTCCAGTTTTCCCTAGATTAGATTAATTTTCTTACCTATTGTCCAAGAAAAAGCGACAAAAAAGTGATATATATTCATCCTTTGTCCAAGCCAGTCTGAGCCTTTGCAATTTTCTTTTCATTGTTTGCATTGTTGAATTATCGGTTGCATCGTCGTGTTGTGTTGCTGGTCTTAGTGTCTAGTTCCTTTAGAGTTTCGAGTTCGGTTCACATTAGTCACGCCGCCGCTGCATCGTTATCCCTTCCGCTGTCCACCACCCATCCATCAATTTCCACCATGTGCTACCCTACGTTCTTTGTCATAATCATAGTTGAGACCGTTCATATCTTCGCTTGATCCAATCTACATCTTGTCTAGTTTGTTTTGAAAAGAGGGAGAGAAAAAAAAAGAGAGAGAAAAAAAGAGAGAGAAAAAAGTAAAAAAAAAGACAATGAAAAAAAAAGAGAAAGAAAAAGAAAAAAAAGTGTAAGAAAAAAAAGAGAGAAGAGAAAAAAACAAAATTCGAATCTATCTAGACTTAATCTCGTAGTTGAATTCGGACTGGAATCTGTTTTGTGTACTGTTCAGTAAAACAGGCATAACTTCCTCATACGAAGTCCGTTTTGGCTCCACAAGTACTCAAATTAAAGCTAGCGACTAGATGCATCTGAATTGTTGCAAAAGCTAGTTCAATATTTGGCGTCTCAAAACCAGCTTCTAAATAGGTCTTTTTTCCCTCCGAAGTTTGCGCATACAGTTTGTTCCAGTTTTTCAGGCCAGTTTTAGAATTCTTTGACTCCTCATATCAATTCAGAATTAAGTGATTCTTTTTCCATTGGAAAGCTTGAGTTAGTAGCAAACTTTTGAAGAGGAAAGTTGGAGAGAGAGAGTTGTTATATATCCTGCTTGGCAGTCGTTATTCATCATTATCTTTACTGCCGTTGTGATCTTCACTTATATCTTGCTGTCCAGAGCTACTTATCCTTCATTGATGCTACTTGTGCTATGTCGTGACCTCATTAGTGTTCTAGGCTCGCGTCTCTAGTCCGGTCTAGCCTAGGACCAGCACAGTACCGCCGTTGAGCGTTTATTCAACATTGCATCTTTGAATTGATTATTGCTAATCTTTTGCTACCATATATAGCCAACCCAGCTCCACATATTTCTACATCGTGTATACGTACGTTCCCCTGGCAATCGCTTTACACAATCTTCAGAGTTACTTGACACCGCTGGTTGCCTGTCACCACCTGCCGCATGGTAAGAACTTGTAATATATTGATATTTGCTTTATTGTGAGCACACAACCACATCCTAGTAGTTCGTAGGAACATTATTCTTGAATTTTGTTTCTTGTTTCTACTAATCCTGACAGGTTCCGGAGATAGAAGTTCTTGGACGACGGGCACATCTTCACCATCACGAGAGTTGGGACAACACACACAAGCACATGGTTAGGTTATCTTGTTATCGCCATTTGAGGGTAGGTTTAATCCTGCTATTTATGTAGCTTGGGAGCTTGAAGTAGAACAAGTTTTTCATCACCATGACTTTTCTGAACTTGAGAGAGTACGAGCTGCAACTAGAGCATTTACTGGTTTTGCTTCTGTTTGGTGGAGTGTGCATTGTAAGAAAAACATTGATAACCAACCCACAACTTGGAAACATTTGAAAGATGTAATGAGACAACAATTTTTCCCTCCTTACTATCGTCGTGAATTGCTTCGCAAATTTGAACAATTTAGACAAGGTAACAACACTGTTCATGCTTACTACCAAGAGTTCAAATCTTATATGCATCATTGTGACATAGAAGAATCTGAGGATGATACAATGAATAGATTTTTTGGTGGTTTGAACCATGATATTCAGGCAAGATTTCAGTATATTCCTTGTTGCATTACTGGTATGTATGTTCGTGCTTGTACCTTTGAGAGACAGTTACAGGAGGATGCATTGGGTGACTACAACAGCTACTATTCCAGTTTATGCTCACCCCCGCCGGTTGGTTCCTCCAGCGTTGCACCTACTAGAACAGCCAACCCTCGGATTGTGAGCGCGACATCATCTCAAGAGTATGGTGCATTGTCTACGTCTGTACCTACATCAGCTACGTCTTTGCGACAAGGTAACAGTAAAGGTATTGATGATATAACTTCACATGAGAATGATGCATCCCTAGTTAACTTGAATGCATCATGTGTTGAGTTACCTGGTGATTTGAGCACAGCACCTATTTTAGAGAATCTTGATACTGTCATGAATGCATCATGTGATCAAACAACTGAAATACCAACAATTTTGAGTGCACCCATTGAATTAACTGTTGATGCAAAAGAATCAATGTTTAATCATTTTGATATGACCTCTAATCTTGGTGATGATTCTGTGTTGAATGACTTATTGCATGTTTGCTTATTTAAGCATGTTGTAGCATGTAAATTTGATGCAAGTAAGGTTTATTCACCAATGTTGGGATGGTTTAATGATGAACATTGTCAATCTTTTGAAATGAATAAGAGCTTCACTTATATGTGCAAACTGAGTTGCAATATTTTCATGCCTTCTACTTCTTGTGCTAATTTTTTGGCTTTAGATTTTCTGAACTATGCAAGTTACTCATCTATTCATGTGTCATATATGCAAAAATCGAGGGAAGTAAAAATGGATGACATATACATATACAACATGTACACCTTGTCTCTTTTGTTAGCCACATTTCAGATTAAGCAACGCCGAGGACGTCTTTTTTTCAAAAAGGGGAGGATGATGAGGACATGACTACCTTGGATACGACCAAAAATATTGCATACATGCATATTTATCAGGTGATTTCTAGTGCGAACTATTCAATAATCTATTTATGTTATCTAGAACAAAAATACTTCACACACTTTTGTGTTTTGTCTAATTGCAGGTGTATGAGACATTTGTACAATTCACATATGAAGATAAGGGAGAAAGAGATGTTTACTTGCTGTTCAAAAAGTTCTCTCACGTCACTTTTGGGCCAAGAGAAGATAGAGTCCAAGTCTCTCACGTTCTGGATTCAGATTCGGACTGCACAGACATACCTGACTCAAAACTCTAACAACGTTTTCATACGGACTCCGAATTGGGTGATTCTTTTTTTGTTGGAATATAGATTTTGTGCTCTTTCCAGCCCAACTGGATTCACCTTCAAATTCGTCTGGAGCGTTGAGATATCGACGAAACAATTAGACGCTGCAGCAGAATCCAAGTCAAACAATAAGTCCAAAGGTGTTGCATCACATCCACTTGGGCCCATGAGCCTTGTACGACCTAGGGTTGGTTTTAGGATGCCTTGGGACGTTTTCCCACCTCCTTGGCCCCCACCCCTTGCTCCTATATAAGTAGATCCATCTAGTAGCTTTTCCCTTGGGATTTGTTTAGTTAAAAGTTAGCCATTGCAACTTCGTGTACTTCGTTTGTGTCCAACGACCAGACCAAGACCGCTTACAGATCCCCACCATTATAAATACTTCATATGTATTTGCAATATTCAGATTGCTTTATCATATTGTTGCTTGTTCTTCGATTGCTTGCAGGAATAGACCTTCGTGGTCAGGCTGACCATGCTTCCGGCATCGGCAGTAACCTCAGGAGATTGGTTTAGCGATTGCTAAGGCGCAACGTCGTGCACGTTTGTAGTCGGATCGTCAAAGTCGTCTCCACCAAATCGATAGTTATCATCTCATCAAAAGATCAGGACACCCCGCCTCTATCAGTCATATCATTCTACTATTATTAAAACGTCTCTTTATTTGCCAATCTGAAATGGGATAAATTGACAGCACACTAACCATTGATAGTTATGAGTTCTTGATCTGTAATCCAGTGGTGTCGTGAAGCTGCCAACTCCTTCACAATGTCATTTCGTGCCATGTTGACCTGAACAATACCATATTGTGTTAATGCAATTTTAAACTGTGTCACTTTATTCGTCTGTAAGAAATGTGATGAATTGTCAGCACTGATACTTTTATGTGCAAAACCTCTCATATGACTGCTTGTTTATCTTTCAGAGTGAGGAAGATATAGGTGTTAAACAAGCGCAGTCTCATCAGCTTGCTCAACTGCTTGCGCTGCAGCTCCCCAGCAGGACTAACCTTTCGGTTTTGTATATTATTTTGTCGGCGTGTTTATTTTCACTGGTGGCGATCTTTGATGCCCAGTGTATGTAATCTGCTGTCTGCTTGTGCTTTATTATCATAGTGGCAAACTTTGATGCCTAGTGGATATAATATGTCGTAATTTCTTTATTGTATAGTCTAAGTTTTTTCTTATTCATGATATTGCAGTTATTTTACTATATATATATATATATCCTATCTTCGCAGTAAACCGGCCAAACCGTAAAAGTACGGTACATAATCGGGCCGTCATGCAATCACGATGTATGATCTGCATCATGGGCCCCGTCATCTTGGTCCGTTAAAAGGCCAAAAGTAAACTGGCCCACTAGTAGATTTGGGCCTTTAATAGGCCGAGTAACCGCCGACCCTCTTTTCGCAAGAAAACTCAATGGGCTTTTAGGAGGCTGAGAAGTAGGTTGGGCCTGAAACGTCCTGAACAGCTCACGGGCTAGCAGCAGCCCAAAATGGACCCCGTCCCATGATTGTGCGAATCAAATCACGGGCTTTTAATAGGACAAAATTGTCTTGGTCCTTGTTTGGCCCAATCAGATTATTGGCTGCGAGCAGGCCGAATGCAAACCGGGTCGTAGTTAGGCCCAACTATATGACGGGCTTTTAATAGGCCGAAATTAATATAGGGCCGAAATGTTAAACGGGCCCTTAACATGCCGAAACTAATATTAGGCCGAATTACTAAATGGGCCTTTAGCAAGTGGGCCCAAAAGCATAGTGTCCAGTTGACGGGCCGAATCTGATATGGGCCATAATTTAGCCGAAAGCCTCTTAAAGGGCCGGACCTGATCTGGGCCGTAATTTAGCCGAGAACGTGGTAGGCTTTTAATGGGCCGGATCTCATATGGGCCATTATTAGGCCCGGAACGTGGCAGGCCATTAATGGACCGGATCAAATATGGGCCGGCATTTGGCCCAAAACATGGCAGCCAGTTAATGGGCCGGCCTACTAGGGTCCTCAAAATCTTGTGGGCCTACAGCTGGGCCGGCCCATTAATGTCAGTGAAATCTCGTGGGCCTTTAGCTGGGCCGGCCCATTATGATCCGCAAAAAATCTTGTGGGACTTTACATGGGCTTGCCCATTATGGCACACAAAAATCTTGTGGGCCTTTACCTGGGCCGGCCCATTAAGGCCTGCAAAATCTTGTGGGCCTTTAGCTGGGTCAGCGCATGATGGTCCGCCAAATCTTGTGGGCCTTTAGCTGAGCCGGCCCATTATAGTCCGCAAAATCTTGTGTGCCTTAAGTTGGGCCAGCCCATGATGAGGACATCAATACCATTGTTACACCCACAGCCCCTACTGCTATACATACTGGACCAATTACTAGAGCTCGCGCACGCCAACTAAATTACCAGGTACTTTCGTTTCTTAGTAATGATTCTAATGTTCATGAGAATATGATGCTGCTTAAATTGGATACATTTGTTTTGCTTACAAATGAAGGGCCTAGCTTGGAGAAGGATGAACATTGGAGCAAGAGAAAGCATGGAGATGATGGCATGCGCAAGGGGAACAAGAACGGAGTTACGAGTGATGATTTTAGGTCTTTGAAGCCACCATAACGAGTGCATGAAGCCTTGGACGAAATATACAAGATGCCACTTCATAAATTTCGTCCAGAGGCTATTATAGGTGTTGCGTCACCTTTTTATTGGGCCAGGCCCATGTTATTTCGAAATACATTAGTATAGGCTATTTTTAGAGTCCGCATGTGTGGGGAAACAATAGATAGGGTTGATTTCGGACCCCTCCACCAAGGGCCACGAAATTCCCCCTCTCTTCCTCCATATATACAGCCCTTAGGGCATCGTTTAGACTTTGGGTTTTGTTTAGATTAAAGTTCGCCATAGCTGCAACTTTGCGTACTTAGTTTGTGTTCAACGACCAGACAAAGGCGTCACAGAACCCCACCTTGATCAATAAAGCTTTCATCTTATATTCGCAATATCCAGATTGCAATCTCATTTTCTTGCTTGTTCTTCGTTTGCTCGCAGGAAACAGACCCTCGTGGTCAGGTTGATCGTGCTCCGGCATGGTCAATAACCTCTCAGAGTTGGTTTAGCGAGTGATAAGGCGCGACGTCCTTGCACGCTCGTAGTTGGATCGTCAAAGTCGACTTCCACCAAAGCGAAATCCATCATCTCATCAAAAGACGGGACACCTTTGCCTCTATCAAGTGGTATCAGATTTCCAGGTTGCTCGGTGAGATTTTACAGTTTTTCGTAGTTTAGATCGAGTCTGTTCTTCATACCTACAGTCCACGAAAAAGCCACAAAAAAATTAGGGTTAGTTCATCATATCCGAACCAATCTGAGCCTTTGCATAATCTTTTTAGGGTTTTGCTTTGTTGAATTTGCGGTTGCATCGTCGTGTCTAGTTGCTGGTCTTAGCGTCTAGTCTTTTAGAGTAACGAGTTCTGGTCATAAGTTGTCACGCCGCCACCGCACCATCATCATCGCCCCTGCCACCTACCACCACCGCTCCGAATCCGTATCCAAATACCACCACCAATCCGTGTCCATATACCACCACCGATCCATATCCATATACTACCACCGCTACCACCACCGCTGCCATATACCACCACCATATATCCACCACCAATCCGAGTTCCTTGCATATTAGGTTTGTTTTCGAGATTCATCTAGTTTCCGATTCGTGTTTCCTTGCCAGAGTAGGTTTCGAAAAAAAAACCACCCTCCGTTTAGGCCCAATATTTTCCGAAAACGCAGTTGTCGAAAATTTTTCTGGTTATCCTATTTTTAGGTGTTTCTAAGCGTATTGAGACAGTCACCGTTATAGAAAGTTTTTTTTGACTAAGAAGGGGAGGATGATGAGGACATCAATACCATTCTTACACCCACAGCCCCTGCTGCTATACATACTGGACCAATTACTAGAGCTCGCGCATGCCAACTAAATTACCAGGTACTTTCGTTTCTTGGTAATGATTCTAATGTTCATGAGAATATGATGCTGCCTAAATTGGATACATTTGTTTTGCTTACAAATGAAGGGCCTAGCTTGGAGAAGGATGAACATTGGAGCAGGAACAAGCATGGAGATGATGGCATGCGCAAGGGGAACAAGAACGGAGTTACAAGTGATGATTTCAAGACTTTGAAGCCACCATAATGGGTGCATGAAGCCTTGGACGAAATATACAAGGTGCCACTTCATAAATTTCGTCCTGAGGCTATTCTAGGTGCTGCGTCACCTTATTATTGGGCCAGGCCCATGTAATTTCGAAATACATAAGTATAGGCTATTTTTATAGTCCGTATGTGTGGGGAACAAGAGATAGGGTTGATTTCGGACCCCTCCACCAAGGGCCACGAAATCCCCCCCTCTTCCTCCATATATACAGCCCTTAGGGCACTGTTTAGACTTTGGGTTTTGTTTAGATTAAAAGTTCGCCATAGCTTCAACTTCGCGTACTTCGTTTATGTTCAACGACTAGAAAAAGGCGTCACAGAACCCCACCTTGATCAATAAAGCTTTCATCTTATATTCGCAATATCCAGATTGCAATCTCAGTTTCTTGTTTGTTCTTCGTTTGCTCACAGGAAACAGACCCTCGAGGCGTGGTCAATAACCTCTCGGAGTTGGTTTAGCGATTGCTAAGGAGCAACGTCCTCGCACGTACGTAGTCGGATCATCAAAGTTGACTTCCACCAAAGCGATATCCATCATCTCATCGAAAGACGGGACACCTTTGCCTCTATCATCCGCCACAACATTCTCTTTGCCTTTGATGTACTTGATGACATAAGGAAATGACTGAATGAATTCACTCCCCTTAGCATGAGGCTTGTTCAACTTAGTTTGACCCTTAAGGTACTTGAGTGTTTCATGATCCGTATGGAGAATGAACTCATGAGGGCGGAGATAATGCTCCCAAACATGAAAGACTCTCACTAATGCATATAACTATTTGCCATAGATGGGGTAGTTAAGTTGTGCTCCAGAAAGTTTTCACTAAAGTATGCGATGGGGCACTTCTCTTGTGTTAACACATCTCCTATGCCATGACCGCTAGCATCACAATGGCCCTCAAAAGGTTGATCAAAGTTCGGTAAAGCAAGCAAAGGGGCATGTGTTAGCAAATTCTTAAGTTCATTGAAAGTGGTATCTTGTAATGGTCCACAAAGAAAAGGTGCTTTCTTCTTAGTCAAGGCATGTAAAGGTGACACGATGGTGCTAAAATCCTTCACAAAGCGACAATAAAATCCAGCTAAGCCAAGAAAGCTAAGCACTTGTTGCAAGTTTGTGGGTTGGGGCCAAGTTTTAATAGCTTTGATCTTGGTTTCGTCTACACGCACGCCCTTGGAAGACACAACAAATCCTAGGAAGACAAGCTTGTCAACACCAAATTTTCATTTCTCCATGTTAGCATAGAGTCTATCTTTGCAAAGAGTTTGTAAAACAGTTCTAAAATGGGTGACATGATGTTTGAGAGATTTGCTAAAAACAAGTATGTCATCAAAGTAGACCACAACAAATACACCAATGTACGATCTAAGGACAAAATGCATGACATGCATGAATTTACTGGGTGCTTCGGATAAGCCCATTGGCATAACAAGCCATTCATATAAGAAAATTTTGGTCTTAAATGTGGTTTTCCATTCATCACCCTCTTGTATGCAGATTTGATAGTAGGCACTCTTAAGATCAATCTCGGAGAAGATTGTGGCTCCACTAAGCTCATCTAGCATATAATCTAAGCGTGGTACGGGGTGACAATATCTAACGGTGATAGCATTGATGGGACGACAATCGGAAATCATGCGATATGTACTATCTTTCTTGGGAACAAGGATTACCGGAATGGCACATGGCTCAAGCTTTCTCGTACATGGCCATTGTTGATGAGTTGTTTTACTTGCCGCTGGATCTCCTTGGTTACTTCGGGGTTGACTCGGTAGGGTGCCTTGTTATGAAAAGGTGCTCCGTGGATGAGGTCGATACGGTGTTCGATGCCTCAAAGAGGAGGTAGACCCGAGGTAGCTCGTCGGTGAATACATCTTGGAATTCCTGCAATAGACACGACAACACTAAAGGTAGATGTGGTGATGCTTGGGTTGCTCCATCCTTGCACAATAGGACATAGTGCATATCACTTGATGGGTTCGCACACACTTCTCTCATCTCATTTTTGGTAGCGAATAGCACTAGATGCTTCTTCCCATTCATCATGGAAGCACTCGATTTAGTCTTGTGGATCTCACTCTCCTTTTGGTGGGTCACTCTCTCACTATTATCTCCATGATTGGTGGATGCTTGCTTGTCGGTGATCATTTGACTTGGAGACATAGGTCATAGCACGAACTCCTTGCCATTCATCATGAAGCTATAGTGATTTGTACGACCATTGTGGATGATGCCGTGGTCGAATTGCCATGGCCTCCCAAGAAGGAGCTGGCAAACGGACATAGGTACCACATCACATTCCAAGGTATCCTTGTAGGCTCCAATCTTGAATGATACTTGGACGGTGTGCTTGACTTGAATGGTGTCGTTGTCGCTAAGCCATTGTACCTTGTATGGGCGAGGGTGCTTCATCTTGACCAATTGTAGCTTGTCGCATAGCTCTTCACTTGCCAAATATTGGTAACTTCTTCCGTCAATGATGACCTTCACGGAACGTACGTTGATGTCAGCCTTCATGTGGAATATGTGGCATCATTGGTCCTCGTCTAGTCGATGTCAAAGCGTCAAGACCATGGAGATAGCAAGAGCGGGGCTCGGATCATTGTCACATAGATTTTCGAGAGTTCTTCTCTCTTCACGACGGAGCTCATATGTAGCGCAAAAAGGCGGACGATTGTACAATCGAGCCACCTTGTCAGAAACATCTCGAAGATATGGTCAAACCGTAGGAAGAACACCTATGTGGGTCGTGTGTCGACGTAGCACTTCCCCTTAGGCACACGAGCCACGTATGTCGGATATCCTGGATCCTTCGAGGCTAGTAGGCTTTTCTCAGTCGATAACAAATGGTCATGCAGTCTCCTGAGATCCCCTGATATTGCCTCCAGCGGTTTCGGTTGTAGCATCGGCTCGCCCGTGACATGGAACATGGACGCACCTTTGACAGGTACACGCTCTTCAAAATCCGCCGTCTGGCTGCTACATGCTCTGGCTTGTTTGTAGGCAGCAGAGCCTCTCTTCCCCAGTCTCTTCTTCTCCTTTTTCTGGGGCTGACCTTCCAGACCCTTCCTTAACCCCTGCCCCAATGTTGTTGGGCTAAGCACTGTACGACCCCCAGCTAGTTGAGCCTGTGTTGACGCGGCATCTTCAGGTGTGTCCTGTGAGGATTGCATGAAGAGATACTTCTTGCAATCCCTGCTAGGACATTCCTGCCCGGACAGATCATCCATATCCTCATCAGCATGTTGATAGCCCAAGTCTTCATATGGATGACACATCATATCCAAGTCACCGTCATAGGCACCTGTATTGAGGAACTGAAGAGGGTCCTTGAGGGAGTTCCGGACTAGGGGGTGTCCGGATAGCCGAACTATCATCATCGGCCGGACTCCAAGACTATGAAGATACAAGATTGAAGACTTCTTCCCGTGTCCGGATGGGACTTTCCTTGGCGTGGAAGGCAAGCTTGGCGATATGGATATGTAGATCTCCTACCTTTGTAATCGACTCTGTGTAACCCTAGCCCTCTCCGGTGTCTATATAAACCGGATGGCTTTAGTCCATAGGACGAACAACAATCATACCATAGGCTAGCTTCTAGGGTTTAGCCTCCTTGATCTCGTGGTAGATCTACTCTTGTAACCCACATCATCAATATTAATCAAGCAGGACGTAGGGTTTTACCTCCATCAAGAGGGCCCGAACCTGGGTAAAAACATCGTGTCCCTCGTCTCCTGTTACCATCCGCCTAGACGCACAGTTCGGGACCCCCTACCCGAGATCCGCCGGTTTTGACACTGACATTGGTGCTTTCATTGAGAGTTCCTCTATGTCGTCGCGATCAGGAAGGATGCCTTCTCCCGTCTTTAAAGACGGTACCGTCGTCAAGAGAGCTTTGTCCGCTGGCCAAACTGTCCGGCTAGGTGGCTTTCTTATGACCGCCTGTTCGGCCACCGCTCCAACAATGACCTCTCAGGTCATCAAAAGCGATCTTCACGTCAGCCCGGAATTGGCCGAGCAGTTAGATCCTATTGAGCTCTCCTCTGTAAATGAGCTCTTGGATCGCATCGCCGCCCTGGGACTCGCCACAGACTATGATCAAATTGGGCTTAAACCCGATCTGAGAGAGATTAACTCTCCTCAGGCCACCCACCACGTTGTCGTGGTAGAGGAACAATGCGGCAACCCTTCTTCTACATTGAAAACCAACTATGTCCGGATTCCCGATCCCTCCAAGCCGGATTCCCGCGAAGGGACGGACGCTAATCAAATACTGAACTTAGAGTCAGGCATCGGACTAGATTTGTTGGAAAGCATCCAGCAAGTCAAGCTTCCAAATCCGGAAGCTTCTTGGCCTTTGAGCCTCAGATTGGGCTGGGTTTCGAACTTGATTCCACCCGCCCACCCTAACACAAGCGATCTATCTCGAATACGGCAAGAGCCCGATGAAACAGTACATCATTACTGGGCCAGATTCCTCCTAGTTATGAACAGGATAAAGGACTGCTGCGAAGAAAGCGCGATTTCAATTTTCTGCAACAATTGCACGGACAAGGGAATCATGAACGCCATAAGTCGTCGCGAAGTTACACGCTTCATCGACCTAGCAACTATCGTACAAAAATACTGTGCGGTAGAGAATGCCAGGAACACCGAAACCAGGTTTTGGGACAGTCCGGCCTTGACCACAACCCTAGTCCGAAGTAAAAGGGTGCGCCATACTCAAGCACCTGGGTTAAAAACCAAAAAGCAAAGACCCCCTAAAGGGCATGGAACCGTACTGGAGGGCTGGCTCAACGGACCCTGCAAAATCCACAGTACGGAGGGCGCCACTCCAACACACAGCCTTCGAGCATGTTGGATACTACGGCAGGTGGCCAAAAGTGGCGAAGGCTTTTTAGCCCCAGGCAAACAGCCCAGCAGTACCGATACGGTATTAACAGTCTTCGAGACTTTCGCATCAAATAACATGCGAAAACAAACAATCCGCGGCCTCGCCGAAGTCTACCAAGTAGCAACAGCAAATCCATGGAGTAACACGGCTATCACCTTCAACGCCAGCGACGAACCTAAATTCCGAACAGCTAGAGCACCAGCTGCATTGGTCCTCAGTCCGATAGTGGACGGCTTTCGCCTTACCAAGGTACTCATGGATGGCAGCAGCGGATTAAACCTCATCTACGAGGAAACCCTGCAAAAAATGGATATTGACTGGAGCCGCATCGAGCGAAGCAGCACAACCTTCAGAGGGATAATCCCTAGTCGAGAAGTACGCTGCACAGGAAAAATCACACTAGATGTAGTGTTCGGCTCACCGAACAATTACAGGTCCGAGGAGGTCACGTTCCAAGTGGCCCCATTCGACAGCGGATATCACGCTTTTTTAGGGAGAGAGGCATTCACAATCTTCCAAGCTATACCCCACTATGGGTACATGAAGCTCAAAATGCCCGGACCCAATGGGATAATCACTCTTGCCAGCGATCCAGATACAGCACTCCGCGCTGAAAATAAGACAGCCGCACTGGCCCTAGAGGCATTGTCTGAAGCCCTAGCGGCAGAGGAACTAACTACGCTGCGCTCGACGGTGGATAGGGACGATGTGATACTCGATAAGAGGTCCAAGTCCACCTCTTTTAAACCAGCAGACGAAATAGTCAAATTTCAGGTCCATCCAACGGACCCCACAAAGACGGCCTCCATTGGGGAACAATTAAGTCCTGATGTCGAAGCCGCACTACAAGAATTTCTTCGGGAAAATTGGGACATTTTTGCCTGGCACCCTTCAGACATGCCAGGAATCCCACGCAGGCTGGCAGAGCACAGCCTAAACATCCTAAAAGGATTCAAGCCGGTCAAACAAGCTCTTCGGCGATTTTTCCAACCCAAAAGACAGGCAATGGGAGAAGAGCTAGCCAAACTCTTAGAAGCCGGATTCATAAGAGATATAAAACATCCGGACTGGCTAGCCAATCTAGTAATGGTACCAAAAAAGGACAAATCCTGGCGCCTCTGCGTCGATTTTAAAGACCTTAACAAGGCCTGTCCAAAGGACCCTTTCCCCCTCCCTCGCATCGACCAAATCATCGATGCTACCGCAGGGCACGATTTATTGTGCTTCCTCGACGCATACTTCGGATACCATCAAATCAAGATGGCGGAGAAAGACCAGGCCGCAACGGCATTCATTACTCCATATGGGCCATTCTGCTTCAACACAATGCCCTTCGGACTCAAAAACGCCGGCGCAACATATCAGCGCATGATTCAAACATGTCTGGCTACCCAGATAGGCAAAACAGTAGAGGCGTACGTAGATGATGTGGTCATCAAGACCAAACACGTCGCAACTCTGGTAGAAGACTTGAGTGCGACATTCGACAACCTCCAAGCATATGACATTAAGCTCAATCCGGAAAAATGCGTCTTCGGCGTACCAGCCGGAAAGCTCTTGGGCTTCATCGTATCCGGTAGAGGAATTGAAGCAAACCTGGCGAAAATCCGAGCTCTGTCACAATTGGATATTCCAAAATACCTCAAGCAAATACAAAAACTAACCGGATGCGTAGCGGCCTTAAGCCGCTTCATCTCCTGTTTGGGAGAAAAGGCTCTGCCCCTCTACCGCCTCCTCCGGCACACCGAACATTTCGAATGGACGGATGCTGCCACAGCCGGACTCGAAGAAATAAAGGCCATACTGGCAACAAATCCGGTCCTGGCCGCGGCCAACCTGGGCGAACCTATGTTATTATATATCGCAGCAACACATCAAGTTGTCAGCGCGGTACTCGTCGTCGAGCGAGAGACAGAAGGGCACAGATTCCCTCTTCAAAAACCACTGTACTACGTATCCACTGTTCTAACTCCATGCAAGTCCCGGTACCCACATTATCAAAAGATAGCATATGCGGTGTTCATGGCATCCCGGAAGCTGCGACACTACTTTCAAGAGTGTTCCATAACGGTGGCCTCCGAAGTACCTCTCAACGATATTATAAACAATCGCGACGCAACGGGCAGGATTGCAAAATGGGCTATTGAGCTCTTACCATTTGACATAACCTATAAACCACGGCGAGCTATAAAATCGCAGGTTCTGGCCGACTTCGTCGCCGAATTGACCGAAGCTGAACTCCCTAAAGAGTACGGCCCATACTCCAATTGGATCATGCATTTCGACGGATCCAAAATGTTGGCTGGCTTGGGGGCTGGCGTCGTCCTGACGTCCCCAACTGGAGACACAATCCAATACGTACTTCAAATAATGTACATGGACTCCAATAACGCAGCCGAATACGAGGCCCTTCTACATGGCCTCCGGATGGCAATCTCCATGGGCATTCAACGCCTAGAGGTGCGCGGGGATTCAAACCTCGCAATATCCCAAGTAAATGGAGACTTTGATGCCAAAGATCCAAAAATGGCAGCTTACCGCAACGTCGTCCTAAAAATGTCACCTCGGTTCGAAGGACTCGAATTCCACCATGTAGCTCGGGATAATAACCGGGCAGCAGACGTGTTAGCATGCATCGGCGCGAAACGAGACGCTGTCCCTCCAAACATCTTCCTGGAACGGCTCTTCAAGCCATCCGTGTTATGGGAAGAGGAGTCCGGAAATCACAATCCGGAGCCAGCTGCATCACCAAACTCAGACCATTCTGACACAATCGGCGGCTCAGCCGATGAAATAACACCTTCAGCTCACAAAATAATGGCAGTAATTGCCCCGTGGACAGAACCATTCCTAGCCTACTTAATTTGGCAGGAACTTCCCGAAGACCAAAATGATGCCCGCTGCATAGTTCGGCGATCTAAAGCCTACAAGGTCCATGAGGGAGAACTTTATAAGAAAAGCACAACCGGAGTCCTTCAAAGGTGTATCTCCGAAGAGGAGGGGCGGAATCTCCTGGCGGAAATTCACGCTGGACTCGGAGGGCACCACGCGGCAGCCCGGGCACTCGTAGGCAAGGCCTTCCATACAGGATTTTATTGGCCAACAGCCCGGGCGGATGCTCAGGACTTCGTCCAACGATGCGTCGGTTGCCAGCTCTTTGCTAATCAGAGCCACATGCCACCCACCTCCCTCAAAACTATACCCATTACCTGGCCGTTCGCAGTCTGGGGGGCTTAACATGGTTGGACCCCTTAAAGGGGGAACCCACAAGCACAAATACTTATTGGTCATGGTGGACAAATTCACCAAATGGATTGAGGCCAAGCCAGTTAAAATGGCAGAATCCGGACCGGTGATAGACTTCCTATCCGGGGTAGTACACCGTTTTGGCATCCCCCACAACATCATCACTGATAATGGCACGAACTTCACTGCCGACGAGGTTAAACTCTGGTGCAAAAACATGGGCATCAAGCTCGATTACGCTTCAGTCTATCACCCCCAAACTAACGGTCAAGTCGAGCGAGCAAATGGTCTAATCATGAGTGGCATCAAACCCAGACTAGTGCGGTCCCTCAAGGAATCTAACACGCACTGGGTAGAGGAGCTCGACTCCGTACTCTGGGGGCTGTGGACCACGCCAAACCGAACTACTGGATTCACACCATTTTTCATGGTGTACGGCGCAGAGGCAGTTCTGCCTTGCGATGTAATTCATGACTCACCTCGTGTGCGCATGTACGAAGAAAGAGAAGCCGAGTTGGATCGGCAGGACAATTTGGACGCCTTAGAGGAGGAGCGGGACGTGGCAAAGGCTCGTTCCGCATTCTATCAGCAACAGGCTCGAAGATATCAAAGCAGAGAAGTGCGGGCCAAAACTTACAATGTCGGCGAACTCGTTCTACGCCTGCCGGACAAGAAAAAGGACAAACTTAAGCCCAAGTGGGAAGGTCCCTTCATCATCGACCAAGTCCTGACCGGCGGAGCATACCGTCTACGTAAAGCATCTGACAACCGACTCGAGCCGAACCCATGGAACGCAGCCCGTCTCCGAAGATTCTACGCCTAAACACCGGACTCAGAGTTCGTCTCACTCCCCCGTCCACCTTTTTATATTTTTTACTGTCTCTTGTCCCCCTCCTTCTTCCCACCTTTTTTCATTACCTTTTATAGGCTGATTTGCGCTTTGTTCGCACACACTTGATGTGCTCCTAGCACTCATTATACCTGGGGGCTTCTTTACCAGAAGCTTATTAATATGGGCTTCACGCCCAATGCATGTGTCATACTTCCGCATGTACCTTTTATTCACCATTATATGCATCGATATGACTTAAGTTTTGGTCAAGCTGGGTTGCCTGGCTCCTGTGCTTACCCCTATGTTCCCGATTGTTCGGCTAGGAGGTAAAGGGAGCACCTCTGCGATTGTTACTGCCGGGTCAGTCGGATGTGTACCTCAGACTGGGTGAAGCCGAAAGCTAGTGTTCTTAAGAGAATATTCGGTCGGTGATTTGAAAGATGATTTATTACTTACTTATTTATAAGCCCCCAGATGCTTTTTCTGCTATTTTCGCAGTCCGGCATTGCACCTTAGGGCATGCCTCCCAGGGAAAGGAACCCTTAACGGAACTATTCTCCCTGGAAGATGTTTCTTACTAACCATGTAATATAACATAACTAGTTGGGCACTTGTCTGATAAAGCAATTATGACCCCGATGCCTTGTCTCCATGCATGCCCCGGTTCTTTTATAACCGTAGGGGTATTCGGACACACTCCGGACTGTTGGGTCCCGAGGTTGAAGTGGAACGGTCCGCAAAGACAAACGATCTACAATCCGGCTAGAAGGCATCTTACATGTCATTTCAAATTCAATCGTCAAACCGACTGATTGTACTCCTCCTCAATCCCATCTAACAGGCTGTCTAATTTACAGTCCTATTGGGAATATTTCGCGGCCAGTTCTACTTGGCCATACATCAAGCTCACAGGGATCTCCTTCCCATAAGGCCCCACAGGTCTGACCTCGGCCATGTGGTTTGGGTCAGCCTTCGGGTAGCGCATCTTCACCATGGCCCAGGCCTCCCTGGCGCCCTGACGGCAGGCTGATATCTTCCACAAACGGAGGCGTCGCCGTGCTCCCTGGAGCTTCTCAGCAAGCTCACCAAGGCCCTCGGTTAGGGAGACGGATGGCCATAAAGCCTGAACGACGCCACTCATCGCCTGCCGAACACGTTCGAACAATTGCGCCATCTCGGGAAGTTGGTCACCTGTTGACGCAGGCATTTCCTCCGCAGGGCGACCTGTGAGCACACCTAAAGACATATTTCTGTCAAACGACTTCCTCACCGAATTCTTCTTTTCAAAGGAATTTGCTCAAGCACTTACTATAAATGTCGCGACGAAGTCGCTGATTCTCCTTCAAGGAGCCACACAGCTGGGCCCGAACACCTTTCAGCTCTTCTCCTAGCTGGGTGTGGGCATCTTGGAGCTTGTTTCTCTCCTGCTACACCTTCATAAGCACCCTCTCGCCAGCCTTTAGCTGACGCAGTAGCTGTTGCTTGTCCGGATCTAGTCCGGCGCCCTTTGCAATATTATTGTCAGATTCACACCGCACTTTGTTAATTAATTATCTTTTCAAAGTACGTCTTACCAGCGGGGGTCTCTGTGGCTCCCCCTGTGGCGGCTAGTGCGGCCTCAAGTTGGGCCTTGCACTCTTGGAGCTCCTGGGACAGATGGGTATTCTTCTCCGTAAGATCCTGCATAAAAATTGATCCTTAAATCAGTTATTTTAACCATTTTAAGTCTCGGGGGCTACTGGCATATATAACTATTAAAATTACTTACACGTATGTCTTTCACATACTTCTCCGTAGCTCTGGTCAAACCATCTTGAGAGGCACGGAGGTGCGCATTTCCCGCATCAAATGCATTTAACACCTCCGGGGAGAAACACGCGTCACGAAGAACTGTCCGGCGACACCTGTGATTCATGGCGCTCTCCACCACAGACCGGGTGGCGGACAGCCTGTCGGCATCCTCCGTTGGAGGAGTGTCCGACTCATGCCTTGTATTCGCCTCCCCTTCCGGGCCGTGCGTTGGAGTATGGCTGGCGGAGGCTTGATTGGCAACCTCTCCGGACACTGTCCGGCGAGCGCTCTTTCTAGAAAGGTTATGAGCATTAATATACCTCCTGGGAATCCTTCCCTTAAAAAATAGCGGTGCTCCGTACCATTGCGGCGACGTTTCAGTTCGCGTTGCACTCCTCTTCCGCCTGTTGGGCCGGACTGACCCTTGTTGGCCGGTCGCCGCGGGCTTGACTTCCCGCTGTAAAGGCGCTTCCTGCCAAACACCATTGGAGCACGGTGGTCAGAACTAAGCATTAAAGAAGTAACGGCGACAGGACTTCGGTCGTACTCACCGGGGAAGCCAGACACAAACCAGGGTAGTCAGCCATAATGGCGACTAAAGCATTATCTATGCTGAGCTGGTGGTACACCCCGTCGATCAGTTCCACCGCTAAGTCCGGATCCTCTTTGGAGGCCGGATCGAGAGGCCTTTCTGGGTCTTCGGCTTGTGGGGCTGGGCTTTTTATGCCCTCCACATCCCGACGCAGTTCCTGTGTCAAAATCATACAATAAGACAATTGCATTTAAAGGCGCGGTTCAGATATGCATGCGACTGCTTACCCAGCTCCGAGGGTTGTTCATGGAAAATCCATTCAGAGGATTCATGTGGAGGAAGTCCTCCTTCTCCCCCTTGTACAAGCCGGACAGGATCTTCACCAGATCGTCGGCCGAGCCAGGTCCCTTGCGGCCGTGACGGGTGGCATCGTCGTCTCCGTTGAAGTCCCACATGGGGTGGCCCCTATATTGGAGTGGCTGCACCCCATACATAATGCATGTGGCCATGACTCCAATCATGGTTAATCCGGAATGGGCTAGCAGCCGTATCTGGCCCATCAAGTAATGGGCGCTGCTATCATCTTCTCGTCGAGGGCTCCGTGGGCGCCAACTTAGGCGTTTCTTCAGGGGAGCATTGTTGAACTCCGGAAGGCCGATCCGAACTGGATCCGGTAGCGGAGCGTCCTCCATATAAAACCACTCCGAAGGCCAATCTTCGGACGCCTTCGTCGGGGTCCCGGACAGGTATCCGATCCCGGCGATGCGCCATATTTTGGCTCCGCCCACTTGATATATCGACCCTCCATGAGAGCGGGGTACGAGGCAAAACAGCCTCTTCCACAGCACAAAATGGGGCTCAATTCCCAAGAACAGCTCACACAGAGCTACGAAGCCCGCGATGTGCAAAATGGAGGCAGGTGTAAGGTGATGAAGTTGGAGTCCGTAAAACTCCAGGAGCCCCCGGAGAAACGGATGTATAGGAAATCCGAGTCCCCTTATTAAGTAGGGGACAAAGCACACCCGCTCTCCTTTGGAGGGATTGGGGACGCTCTCCGCCTGCTTCCCACCTTTGTAGGTGGCCAGTCCGGCTCGAACCGGAACCATGAAGGCCGGGGGAAGATATCCCTCTGCTTGGAGCGTCACTAACTCGTTGTGCGGGACTGAGCATCTCCTCCAATCTCCTGGCTTAGGGCTGGGAGCGCGAGAAGAGGAGCCGCGTCGACTGTCCATGTTGGAATGGGTTTGGTGTCAGATGCGCCTTGGTGAGTGCTTGCAGAAGGAGGATGATGTGATTTGGATCTGGATCCTCGCCTCCCTTATAGGCAGCTTATTTGCGCAGCTAGGGGGCAAAACATAAAAATACCCTCGCTTTTCGCATTCGTGCGATGCGTGGAAGAAGACCATTATTGGACGCGGAAGCCAAGGAGCGCAGCATTTATGAAGCAACCGGACACTATCCGACAAACACATGGAGCATGAAGAAGAACCCTCCTTGCAAACGCTGAAGACAACATACGCGCCGGATTTGTCGTTATTGAAGCCTGGTTCGGGGGCTACTGAGGGAGTTCCGGACTAGGGGGTGTCCGGATAGCCGAACTATCATCATCGGCCGGACTCCAAGACTATGAAGATACAAGATTGAAGACTTCGTCCCATGTCCGGATGGGACTTTCCTTAGCGTGGAAGGCAAGCTTGGCGATATGGATATGTAGATCTCCTACCTTTGTAACCGACTCTATGTAACCCTAGCCCTCTCCGGTGTCTATATAAACCGGATGGCTTTAGTCCATAGGACGAACAACAATCATACCATAGGCTAGCTTCTAGGGTTTAGCCTCCTTGATCTCGTGGTAGATCTACTCTTGTAACCCACATCATCAATATTAATCAAGCAGGACGTAGGGTTTACCTCCATCAAGAGGGCCCGAACCTGGGTAAAAACATCGTGTCCCTCGTCTCCTGTTACCATCCACCTAGACGCACAGTTCGGGACCCCCTACCCGAGATCCGTCGGTTTTGACACCGACAGTCCTCCTCCATCTCCTCATCCATTCCTTGTTCTACAGGGGCGATTACGTCAACCACTATTGGACCACCATCATCACATCGTCCGCCCCTCTCACTCGACACTACATGCGCTGGTAATTGCATAGGCGGGGTGGTGGTGTCCATAACGGCTTTTTGATGTGTGTTTATTGGTGTGCCCTCGGCCGGCTCCAGATGAAGAAGATTCTTCAGCCATAGCAGCACCCAACCCTTGCAGCTTCCAATCCGTGGCGGGGTCTCATCGTCCTCTCCCCCTAGTCGTACTAGAGGAGACAAATCCTCGTGCCCGATTTCACACTCGACAAGGGAACCCTGAAGTGCCCGTGGGGCATCGGCTGGGTGTGGAACATGAGTTCCAAGGGCTTCGTTATCACCCCCTTTCCCACGTCCACCTTCTGGCCTTTGATCAAGTAGAGTACGGTGCACGGGGTTTCGTCAGCCTGCCAACACATGTCTGCGGCATAAAACATCCGAAAGACAACAAAAATGGAATATTCTAGATATATGTTGGTGCGACATGTAATTACCATGAAGGCGTCGAGCTCAACCAAAGACGAAGGCCCGCCTAGAGCGCTAGAGAATGAGGATGGGTTGCTATAAGCGGGTGTCGGTGCGGGAGCATGCTTATGCGAGTTCGGATGTTAGCTCGCGATATAGGGCCACGGTGGAACATCCCCTTCTCATCGATCACTTCTTTCATGATGATCGTCACAATGTCCCTCTAGATGCGAAAGAAGTCATCTCTAAGTTTATAATCCGCTTTTGCATGATTCTACCTAGTTGTGGATATGATCATCGTTTCTGCTTGTCCTGTGAAGCTTTTGGTTATCCGTTCTGCACTCCATCATGAGATGGAGGAGGTAGAATCCATCGTTCTTGCTTGGTTTTGAGACATGGATGCAGCAGAAGTTAGTTTTATGCAAGAAACCCGTCTTATTGTGCCTTAGTTTCCTGATCTGCAGGTGGCCACCCCTCAAGCTGAAGCCTTGGAGAGCACCATCTAGAATATCCATTATGTGGGTGTAGTCCTTCTTCTCATAGTTTCTGGTAGGGTCGAAATACACGGCGTGGGAGACTCGCGGGTAAATAACGATAAGGATGGCGCGCCAATTGCTGTGGGGAAAAAGCACCTCAAATTATTCTCCATATGAGCGAGAAGGAATGATTGAAATATACGAAAGGGTTTTCCGGCACTAACTTACTTTGGATGATAAGGCAGGAAGACAATTTCTTGGTCCTTATTCTATACAATGAAGTTTTCAAGGTACTCCCTAGTAGTTTTACGCTCAAAGTCGCCGAGATGCAAGGACTCATGCATGTAGTATGGATCCGCCACACAGATTTGCGAGACTTCTTCTCTCTTCATGACAAAGCTCATATGTAGCGCAAAAAAGCGAACGATTGTACAATCGAGCCACCTTGTCAGAAACATCTGGAAGTTATGGTCAGACCACCGGAAAAACACCTCCGTGGGCTGTGTGTCGATGTAGCACTTCCCCTCGGGCACACGAGCCGCGTATGTCGGATATCCTGGATCCTTCGAGGCTAGTAGTCTTTTCTCAGTAGACAGCACATGGTCATGCACTCTCCTAAGATCCCCTGATATGGCCTCCAGCGGTTTCAGCGGTAGCATCGGCTCCTCCGTGACATGGAACATGGCCGCACCTTTGACAGGTAAACGCTCTTCAAAATCCACCGTATGGCTGCTACGTGCTTTGGCTTGTTTGTAGGCAGCAGAGCCTCTCTTCCTCGATCTTTTCTTCTCCTTTTTTGGGGGCAGACCTTCCAGACCCTTCCTTAACCCCTGCCACAGTGTTGTCAGGCTAAGCACTGTACGACCCCCGGCTAGTTGAGCCTATGTTGAGACGGCATCTTCAGGCGTGTCCTGTGAGGATTGCATGAAGAGAGACTTCTTGCAATCCCTGCTAGAACGTTCCTGCCCGGGCAGAACATCCATATCCTCATCAGCATGCTGATAGCCCGAGTCTTCATATGGCTGACTCATCATATATAAGTCACCATCATAGGCGCCTATATTGAGGAACCGAAGAGGGTCCTCCTCCATCTCCTCATCCATTCTTTGTTCTACAGGGGCCATTACATCAGCCACTATTGGACCCCCATCATCACGTCATCCGCTGCTCTAACTCGGCACTACAGGCGCTGGTAATTGCGTAGGTGGGGTGGTGGTGTCCATACCTTCTTGTTGATGTGTGGTTATTGGTGTGCCCTCGGTCGGCTTCAGACAAAGAAGATTCTTCGGCCATAGCAGCACCCAACCCTTGCAGCTTCCTATCAGCGGTGGGGTCTCGTCGTCATCTCCCTTAGCCGTACTAGAGGCGGCAAATCCTTGTGCCCCGATTTCACACTCGACAAGGTAACCCTGAAGTGCCCACGGGGCATCGGCTAGTTGTGGAACATGAGTTCCAAGGGCTTCGTTATCACCCTGTTTCCCAGGTCCACCTTCTGGCCTTTGATCAAGTAGAGTACGGTGCACGGGGTTTCGTCAGCCTACAAACACATGTCTGTGGTGTAAAACATCTGAAAGGCAACAAAAATGGAATATTCTAGATATATGTTGGTGCGACATGTAATTACCTTGGAGGCGTCAAGCTCAGCCAAAGTCGAAGGACCGCCTAGCGCCAGATACTAAGGACGGACTGCTATGAGCGGGTGTGGGTGCGGCTGCGGAGCAGGCCTGGTTGCGTGAGCAGGTGATGGTGCGGTTGTATTGTTCACCGAGTTGATCCTGACGAAACTGGGCATGGGGAAATCATCTACAATCTTGTATGGATTTTCCTTCATCCAGTTGATGATAGCCGAGATCAAGTTAGTAGCCAAATCATTTCTGCAGCCATGTATAGCTACATCGACTGCCTGCTGTAGCAACTCACTTTTCTCCTTGGCTGCTTTTTTGCGTCCTCAGATGCTTTTTTCTCAAACGCAAGCTTAACCTTCTCATTGATGTCCACCTGACTAAACTTCTTTTTCTGCTTCTTGGCCTCCAGGACCTCGTTGTAAAAGACCTTCCACGTGGCGTCGTCTCCGGCGCCGTGCACACGTCCATATTGCGGATGCTGGTCCAAAGGGAGTCCCTTAAGTTCGTTTAAGGCCCTGTTGAGAGGGGTGTCCCACTTGGGCCTCATCAGGGAAGTAATCTTTCGGCTACAAGCTGGTGTTGCTTCTCCTGCAAAAGGAACGTGAACCTTTTACGAATGTGTAGTCGACTTGATCAGAAGCTAAATGTAAGGTGGTAAAAGAATAATTACCAGTAGTCTAATCAATTTCCTTGTGATCTCGTCCGTGTAAAAAACCTTCTTTTCCTTGTCCCACTTGTAGCGGGCCCTTATGAAGTCACGCTCCAAGGGATTTGTGAACTTTGCAAAGGGGTCTGGGAGACCCGTGGTTTCATGTTCTGTGTCCTCCTTATCCCATATGGGCCTTTTGCCATACGGCTTCCGAGGCAATGCTTCCCCGTGTTCCTTTGCTGAAGGCTCTTGAATTTCGCAGCCTTAGCCTTGGCTGCCTCAGTAGCACAAGTGTCCTTGAACTTTTCGAACTCCTCTTCCATAAGTGTCGGATTTTCCTCCAAAATCTTGGACAGGGGTTCCTCAACCTCAATAGCTCGTTTCACCCTCCCTTTCCAAGAGGCCAAATCATTGCTAAACATGCCCATGGCGTGATGGTTAATCTTTTCCATCTTCGGATCATCCCACGGTTGTTCTGTGCTATCATCCCGGTCGGGGACCTTGAATCTCTTGTGCAACTTCGTTAGGAGAAACTGCCTCAACTGTTCTTTACTCCTTAAGCCATCATCATTGACGCTCGTGCATTCCGTAGGATGCATCCTACTTGGTTCCCATAGCACTTGCGAGGTTCTTCCGGCTCTAATGGCTCAAACTTGCCAATGGCCATCTTTGTAATCACTAGTCGTCCGATGCCGAGTTTATTAGGTTTTTGTATCCTCTGCTTCTTCTGCTTCTTCTTTTTAGTAGCGGCATCAGCGTCGGTACCTTCCCCATCGGTATCTTCCCTGCCGGTCTCGGCACCGCCATCGGTGCCGATGTTGTCGGTGTCGATGTCGGCGTCAGTACCATCATCAAGGCCAACCTGCAAACCTTGCTCTGCTTAGCAAACAGAAAGTCGAGGTACTGTTGTTCACCCTCATAATGCATCTCGTCTGCATCTTGGTCAGAAGGCCCGGTTTCTTCGTTGTTCGACATGTTTCCTATTGTTAAATCTCCTCATTTAATTCTGAAACTATAAAAAAATGAGAAATGACATAAAAAGATCTACGTTTGCCGGAATGTCATTTCCCAGCAAATCTGGCACTCAATATGCCTACTTTCTAGCACAAGTCATACCAAAATTCACGGAAATTTTCGGCATGACCTTTGCTAAAAAGTGGACATATCGAGCGCCTGAAATTCATCAGAATGGAAATGAATCAACATTCCAGTGAAACATAGGCCACTCGGATCATTTAGTCTGCACATAATCATCATTTTCCAAATATGACATGTCCAAATATGACATGTCCAAATTCCAAATATGACATGTCCAAATCACATGCCCACATATCACATGTCCACTTCAAAATTGCATATAAAAGGAAGAAAGAGTGATCTGCAACTAAAAAAATACAGCCTACCTAAATTTCAAACTAAAAAAATATTTGAAACTAAATACATAACCTAATTAACCTACTACCCTAACTAAAACCTAACTAATTTAACCGAAGAACCCTAGGTAGAAGAGAGAGGAGGAGCGGTGGGGGGCTTACAGAGGGTGCAGGGGAGAGAAGGCAGGCCCGGTGACGGTCGAGGTTGGGAGGTTGGGGGCGAGGGCGAGTTCGCCGGGGTCGGGGGGTCGGGGGTGAGCGCCGGAGCCGGGGTCGGGGTGAGGGTGAGGTGGCCAGGGTCGGAGGCGAGCGGGCAAGCACCAGGACGGGGGCGAGCGCCGGGGTCGGGGGCGAGTGGAGGGGCACGGCAAGGGCAGGGCTCCGGCGGCGACGAGGGGGAAGAGAGAGTGGGGATTTGGGGGAGGAAGCAGAGGCGGGAAGAAGCAGAGAGTGGGAATTTGCGGGGTTAAGTCAGCATAGCAGTAGCGTGTTTGTTCTAAACGCGCTATAGCTAACTTATCTATAGCGCGTTTTGCCCAAATGCGATGCTGCTATCACAGGTAGTTATAGCGTGTTTCTGTGGACTGCACTACTGCTAGTTTGACTAGTTGTAGCCCTTTTTCAGAAAAGCGCTATTGCTATAACCAATACCTATAGCAGTTTTTGTGTTGGTTTCATCTATTTTCTTTTCCTTTATTTTTTGTCCCTTCTCTTTTCTTCTTTTTCTTTTCTTTTCTTTTCCGAGAAGGCAAGGTGATACAATGTATATAACTAAGGCGATATATATTGCATCATTTGATGGTTAACTATGTATACAAAATAGGAACATATATATTACATAATTTGACCCATGCATAAAGGTTAAGTGTGTACACAAAATAGGAACATATATATTACATCATTTGAACGATAATGGTTCGTCAGTGTCAACATTTTTGTTTTTGAGTGAGCTTCTTTCCCTTCTTGTTCGTTGAAGAATAATTGAGCCCCTCATTGTGACTTTTCCTTTCCCATGGAGTACGATCTTTCTTAGGTAATGTAGTATTGATTCTTCTTTTGACTTATACTTCGTCGTCGTCATCATCTTCCCTCATAGGGTTGCTGTACTGGTCGTAGTCTTCCTCATTGGTGACTCCATCCATTCCAATGATGTTCCTTTTGCCTGTCCTCGCGACAACACGGCTGGGATTGCATGGGTCGGTTATGAAGAAGCATTGTGTCATATGCTTAGCGTGTACCCATGGCTCATTTTTTGCGATAGAGTTCACGGTAGCACTCTTGGCGCCGGGTATAGTCATGGTAGTGAAATACCGGTTTTCTCTTTCGACATTCTTAGACCATCTGACAAGGAACATCGTCATGTTGTGTAGTCCAGAGTAGTCAAGCTCCCAGATCTCCTCGACCCTTCCGTATAATCTCTCAGTTGCGCCATTGCCGCTGCTGGTCATGCATTCCATCATCACCCCTGAGTTCTGATCATCACTGTCCATATCTTTGGCCTTCGTGTAGAACATGTATCCGTTGATATCGTATGCCTGATAGGTGACGAGGTTGGGCGAGGGGCCATGTGCTAAGGCGTATATGAGAAATCCGTCCTTAGAGCCCTCTTCCGGGGGATTAGCTATAATATGCTCTTTGAACCAATGTAGGAAAGTGGAGTTGTGCTCTCTAGTAACTTCGGCGTCCGTCCTGCATACCCCCCGGTCACGATACTTCTTTGCGATAGTTTCTTTGTGCAGTCCCACGAAAGGATCTACCTGGTCTAGGTGTTGTAGCACTACCAAGTTTGATCTATCAAAGTCGATGCATCGATCTGAGTAGGCCACATGCAGTTCCCTGCGACTATTGGAGTGACCTTATCCTTTGAGCCTCCCATCATGCTTGTTAATAGGCAAACCAATACCAGGCGGCCGGTCTGCGCCATATTGAAAATTCGCGCAGAAAGAGATGCACTCTTGTGTCAAATAGCCCAGGACGATGCTTCCATCTGAATGGGACATGTTACGAATGAATTCTTTGATGATCCCATTCATCCTCTCAAACGGCATCATGTTGTGCAGGAATGACGGCCCACCTCTATTATGTCGTCCACAATATGGACACACAAACGCACTATGAAGTCAAAGAACGCGGGTGGGAAGTACATCTCAAGCTCATTTAGTATCACAACGATCTCTTCTTGTAGCCTTCTGAGCTGCTTCACACTGATCTAACTTTCGAGAGATGACGTCAAAAAAGTTGCAGAGACCAATAAGCGTGTCACGGACGTGCTTGTCCATTATCCCTCTAAGGGCAACAGGAAGTATCTGCGTCATCATCACATGACATTCATGGGACTTCATCCTGCTGAACCTTTTCTTCTTCGTGTCTAGATATCTTCTTATCTTGCCATAGTAACCGGAACTAACTTTGATTCTCGCAAGGCCCTTGAACAATTTATCGACCTCGGCCGGACTTAAGGTGAAGCAAGAAGGGGAGAAATAATCCTCTTCCTTTACTTTTTTCCCTTCTTCTCCCGTGCCTCTTTCTCCGTCTCTGTCTCCTATGACTTTTTACGGGGCGGCATGTGTCCCTGATTTCCTAATCTTGCAAGTCTTTTCTTGCCTTTGGCCCATCCTTGGTTTTATCCGGCATGTTCATCGGTGTCGCAAGCAAGCTCTCAAGGACATTCTTATAGATATGCATTTGATCAAGGCAATGAGGCGTGTCGAGTTTGTGCCACTAGTCCAAGTCTGAGAAAATAGACCTCGTCTTCCATACCTTCAGCAGCGGCTCCGGTGCCTTTTTCATCGTCTTTCCCAGTGCAGGGCATTGTTCCTAGTTTTTCAACAACTCATTGATTTTAACGCCGCTCTGCTTACGTGGGGATCCTCGATGCTCAACCTCACCATTGAATAGATCTCCACGGTTTCTCCATGGGTCGTCCTTCTCAAGCCATCTTCGATACCCCATGTACATGATTTTCCCAGACCCGCCATCTTTCCTTGATGTTAGCTGCTGAGACGTCGTATCATCCATGCACCGCATGCATCCACAATATCCATGGCACACCTGGCCTGCAACATATCCATAACCGAGATAGTCGTGCACCATCATGATCAACGCGCCTCTCATATAGAAATATTCGCCTTTGCTGGTGTCCCATGTCATGGCCGGTGTTTTCCATAATGTGTCTAACTCCTCTTGAAGTAGCCCCAGATATAGATTAATATTATTTCCCGGTTGTTTCGGCCCTTGAATCAGCATGCTCATGTGTATGTACTTCGACTTCATGCATAACCAGGGGGAGGTTAGACATCCATACAAACACGGGCCATGTGCTATGGTTGGTGTTCTGGTTGCCAAACGGATTCATCCTATCGGTAAACGTGCCGAGCACGATGTTCCCTGCATCACATGCGAAATACCAATATTCGTCGTTGAATGCTTTCCACTTGCTTCCATCCACGACGTGTCTCAGCTTCGGATCATCTCCATCATCGGGCTCCTTCCTCTCCGCGTGCCAGCGCATGAGCTTTGCTTCCTTGGGATTACAAAATACCGTTGTAGACGGGGAGTGATCGGTAAGTACCGTACAACTTTCTGGGGAAATTTCTTCATGTCCTTCTTGTACTGAGAAGCATTGCACACCGGACAGCTTGTTTTTTTCGTGTGCTCCTTCCGATAAATTATGCAATCGTTGATGCATGCATGGTATCTAACGTGCGGCAGATCAAGAGGGCACACAATCTTCTTGGCCTCATCCAGACTAGTAGGGCATAGATTCCCCACGGGAAGAAGATCCTTTAGGTACTTGAAAAGCTCATCAATCCTAGTGTTGGTCCATTTGTTTTTAGCCTTCATCTTTAGGAGTTCGAGCGTGAAACTCAAGCGGGTCACCTCGGGATTGTAACCATCATACAATGGAGTGTTCGAGTCTACCACCAGTTGCTGCAGCTTGTCCTCCTCTCTAGAAGCAGCTCTCTCAGTACTCGTCTCCTTGCGAAGCAGTGCTTGAACATGAGGGTCCCGCATGATTGAACTTAGTACCGACGAAGTCTGCCGCGTGGAGTCCATGTTTTCTCCGCCGCCATGTACGGCCCCTTCTCCGCCGCCATGTCCGGCCTCTTCCCCGCCACCATGTCCGGCCACTTCTCCACTGCCATTATTGATCATCTCTTTGTCTTGCCCCGTGTTGCCATTGCCTGCCCCGTCGGCGTCCTCAACATCATCATCCTCATCTTCAATTATCCACCGAGTATAGCCATCCATGAAACCAGTCATGAGCAGGTGCGCCGTCACATTATAGGGGTCGAACCAAACTCCTCCTTTGCATCTCTGACACAGACATAAAACCTCTGTCAGGTTATTTTCTTTCATGTCCTGCAATGCCGACCGCAACCACCTGTCCACCATAGTTCCACTCACCATCATGAACGCATGTATGGTAATAATAAACAAATTGATTATAAAAATGCATGCATGCATCAAAGTCATACCAAAATTGGGCATGACCTTCCCTAAAAATAGGACAAATAGAGTTTGCCTGGAATTCACCGAAACAAAAATAAATCAACATTTCGGCAAAACATAGGCAACTCACAAGCACAGTTCAGCAACAACTCATACCACACACACAATTTCCATCATATCGCCAGATTATGTCATATCACACACATACACATATTTCCATTCTTGCAAAAGCATAATTTTTAAATCACCTATCTCAAGATCGAGCACGGTGATGATGTTGTCGATAGGTGTCGCCACACACAAATATGGAATGGTCAAAAGTGGACAAAGCTCTTCTTGACTAGGCTATAGATCAAGTTAGGGAGCTACATAGATCACTTCACTAAATGCTAGCTAGATCTACCTAGCTAGCTAGTTTTGGAGGAGACAAGTTCAACTAGTGGAGGGGGAAGGAAGAAGAGAAAGGAGATGCATTAATGGAGGTGGTGTAGTTAGCTAGGAGTAATAAAGAGAGAGAAAGATAGGTAGAAGAAGGAGAGTAATGGGTGGGAGAAGTAGTGAGGAAGAAGCAAAGTGAGGGAGAGAGGAGGTGGGAGGGGAAAGTGAAGGAAGAGAGGATGGGGGAGGGGGGAGGGTGAGGAAAAGGTGTTATGGATGTGGTTTAGCAGTAGCACTAGTAGTAGAATGTGCTGCTGCTAACACGATAGTAGTAGATCACTCCCCGCAGATGCGCTACTGCTAAGCAGGACCCACCATGTGACCAGGTTCAAATTAGCAGTAGCCACGTGCAAAAACAGTGCGCTACTATTATCACATTAGCAGTAGCACATTTAACGTTGTCGCGCTACTGTTAAACTTAGCGTGGCGGGAACGGTCAGCCAATTTTAGTAGTAGCATGGTTCTACCATGCCGCGCTACTGCTAAGCTAGTAGCAGTAGCGCATGTCTGTTACACGCGCTACTGCTAATTAGCAGCAGCGCCTCTTTTTGTCCAGCGCTACTGCTAAGTTTTTCTGTATAAGGTTTTCCCTAGTAGTGTAATGTTATTATGTCATTTCCGAGGAAAATAAGCGAAGTATATGACAATTAAAGCTAAACCAAGGTTATTATGCCACTTTTTTACCTAAGTAAGCTAATTATGTCATAAATGAACTAGCTAAGCTAAGTATAGGTCATTATTGCACTATCCTAGGTAGTTATGCCATTTTTTAGCTAACTAAGCATATTAAGTCATTTTGGAGGAAAAAATGCTAAGTATAGGTCATTTTATAGCTATCCTAGGTAAAATAGGTCATTTTGGTGCTACGTATGGTTATTATGTCATCTTCGAGGAAAATAAGCTAAGTATAGGTAATTTTGGAGATAAATAGGTCATTTCTTAAGCTAAGTATGCATTTGTTAAGCAAAACACTTGGGAAAACTTACCGTCATCACGGAGGTGAAGGGCCGGTCGCGCCAGTGGCAGACGGAGAAGGATCGGTCGATGCTTGTCGGGAGGCATTCTGCATCAAAGATCATTTGCAATGTCTCGTTAGCATGATGCAACTCAAATGTGAATACTAGTAACTAATGACCATTCAAATGCAACTCACCGTGGTCGCCGGAGCAATCTAGGGCATCGACCGAGGGGTCTAGCCGTTGCTCTGGCACACAGACTGCACATTTGGTTCTCACAAGTTAGTCATATTAGTTAGTAATGAAACAAACATTACATGCATGATTTGGCTACTATGCAGGAGAAACTTACCACGAGGAGCTCATATAGGGCCTGGGGAGATGCGTCGTTCTGGTTCCTCTCCTCCTCCAATAGCCTAGTCGTCCTCTCCTCCGGGTCCTTTCCCTCTCTACCACCTATCTATTGCCTCCGCCAGAAGCGCCTGGGTGTTCACTCTCTATTTCTCAAGAACAGCCTGCAACACCACTCCTTATTAGCACTGTAATCATCGACGGTCGCACACAGAATGTAATGGAGGGAAAAGGTATATGAGTCTGTATAACTAACCTCGATGGTGAGCTCCATTGGCCATGGACGAGGCCTTATCTCAGGATCGAATCTTGTCTGGCGCTTCTTGATCTCTGAGAGAGTGCTAGGATAACGTATCAGTCCATCCCCAATGGCTATCGAGCCATGGGACCTCCTGCCACCAGATATCATCACCAGCTCTGGATCAAAAGGACTCTAGCTCAGGTTAAAGTCCCCCCTTTCCTCGCCTTCCCCTCAGATATGTACTTCATGAGCTTGTGGTGGGAGGAGATGTTGGTGAAGCTCTCTAGATGATCGAGGTCAGACTCATAGAATGCCTTGGCCTTCTTGTACGGGGCAGTATGGGCCATGGCATAGAGGTCGATCACCCCTGGCACCTCCTTATTGTTGTGCCGCACCTAAAAGAGAGGAACAAAATATTAGTTAAGGGCTCAAGCTAGCATGAAGAATAAAATTGCATGAATCATGAAGCAAACCACATACCCAGTTATCCCCGTACTCATATAGGTTGGATCTCCCATGATGGTGTGGCACACCAACCATTTTGGCATGCTTATCCTTGGCCTTGTTGTGGACGGCTAGCCATTGGGGAGAGCACCACTCATCCACCAACACTTCCCAATAGTCCATCGTATACGCACACCATCTCTGGGGCACCTAAGTTAGTCATGAGAAATTTCAGCGCTACACCTACGAATCAAATCAAGGAAACTAAGTACAAGGCCTTAAGAATAGGTAATTATCTTGATGTACTTATCCTTACTCAGAAACTTGCCGCGACACTTTGTCTTGGACCTCTTAATACTAATCGAGCCGTAGTAGTCTCGAACAGCCTCCACCCGAGCCTCGTGTCGTAAGTTCTGAAGTAGGCGCTTGTACTCGGCTTCGACAATCATAGTCGCGGCCTCCTCCTCTCCCTCAAGACACTTGTAGAACATAGCCTAGAAAGCATCCAAATACTATCATCATCGCGTCGTAACTTTCTCTGCCCAAGTTGAATTGAGCCTTCAGAGCCATTATTTGTGAGGTGGCATCCAGCTGACAAAGCTCAGTGTGATCGTGGAGAGGACGTTTTGAAGACTCCAACATATCATTGAAGGCCTTTGTAGATTCCTCCATCTCATCGTTCAAATCCCGAGCATCATCAAAGTCTTCCACCATGTCTTCCATCCCGGTACCATGCTCGTCGGTGCGACGACGAACCACCTCAGCTTTAGCATGTTGTGTAGACTCAGCATGAAATTTCCAGACCATATAAGCAGGCGCAAAGCCCCACTTCTGTAGGTGTTTACTCATTTCAAGCTCATTCCTCTTATGATAGTTGTCGCACCGGACACAGGGGTGCCAAGTTTTTCTCTAGCCATTTGCAAATGCGGCTATCACAAACCCCTTGGTTTTTGTTAACCGTTCATCGGCCATGTCTTCCTAACTAGTGTGATCGGTGTACATCCATGCACCATCACTCATATTGCCTAGCTACTGGACACACAAGAAATATATATACATAATTCAGAAAACTTTAGTCACCAGTTAATGGAGTTTGTCAGTTTTATTACGTCTATGCAACCTAGATGCTAATAGGTAAAGATAGGTCCTAATCCCACCCGAGTATGTGTAGATTGGGTTCGTTTCCCCATGCTCTGCTCCAAATCCGACACAAAATTTCGGCAGCACCTCCCCGCTGTTCTCCTGATACAAGTCTCGGCAATGAGTAGAGAGGATGTGTACCCGGTGAACCGCATGGAGGCACTGACGAAATTCTACATCGGATCCGGAGCTGAGCATATGGGAAAATGAACCCAATCTACACATACTTGGGCTGTCCATGGATAACGTTGAACAATTTGAAATAATCATGGTTATAAATATGCAAATGCATGCATATTTATAGATGTAACCCTTTCAAACGGGAGACGCATAGTGGTCACGCATACCGATGATTGAAGACACCTATAGCAAGCAAGTATCATCGGCACGAAGACTGGAACAGAGCAAATGAAGGGGGGAGGAGGAGATGTCATTTGTGCTCACCCACAAACTCAGGGGCGGAGCTCGTCGAACACATGGGGAGGTCGTCGAACACCAGACCCTCACAGCAACGAAACAACTGCACATTTAAATCCACCCGATCAACACACAAATATGATGTTTTTATAAAAAATCGAAAAATATATGACCTAACTCATAATTCACAAATATATGACCCCGTCGGCCTCTGGAAGGCCGAAGAGCACCTTTTCGGTCAACAGGAGGCCAAACAGGTGTCAGGGGTGTCGTGTCTGGGTGTCGAGTTGTCGTGTCGGGGTCGGGGTGTCGGGGTGTCGTGTCGGGGTCGGGGTGTCAAGGGTGTCATCTCTGGG
>NC_041383.1:378832162-378882384 GCF_002162155.2 Triticum dicoccoides | reverse complement strand
TCTTCTTCTTTAAATAGATATAAGTGAAGCAAGAGAGTTTAATTATTTATACAAAATATTTTTCCCATGCTCTAACAAATATAAGTGAAGCAAAAGATCATTCTACAAATGTCGGTTTTCTATGTGTAAAGAAACAGGCAATCCAAACTTCAAATGATATAAGTGAAGCACATGAAGCATTCTACAAATCAACCAAGGACTATCTCATACCATCATGGTGCATAAAAGAAAAAGGAAAAATAAAAATGAAAGACGCTCCAAGAATTTGAACATATCATGTGACGAATAAAAATATAGGTCCAAGTAAAATTACCGATTATCATTAGAAGAAAGAGGGGATAGCTTTGGGGGCATCCCCAGGCTTAGTTGCTTGGGAGTCCTTGAATATTACCTTGGAGTGCCTTGGGCATCCCCAAGCTTTGGCTCTTGCCACTCCTAATTCCTTCATCCATCATGATCTCACCCAAAACTTTAAAACTTCAATCACACAAAACTTACCAAAACCCTGGTGAGATCTGTTAGTATAATAAAGCAAATCACTACTTTAAAGTACTGTTGCCAACCCATACATATTTTATTTTTGCATTATAATTGTTGTACTCTAAGTTCACCATGGTTTATATTACCGATACAATCCATAGATTCATCAAAACACGCGAAACAATGGATCAAAAATAGAATCTGTCAAAAACAGGACAGTCTGTAGCAATCTGAACATTGACCATACTTCTGTAACACCAAAACTTCTGAAAAATTAGGAAAAACTAAATAATTTTCATAGAAGCACCGTGTCAAAATGTCTGAAACTTTCGATGTTCTAGTAAATGTAAATTCACGCACTACAGCCAAAGTTTCTGTTTTTGCACTGCACAAACCAAACAAGCAATTTAATCATCCTAAAGGCAAATCTTGGCACATTATTTTTATAATACAATGCATTTTTACAAGGGGATAATTATTTTTGTTGAAAAGTTTATGTAGTTCAAGATTTGCAAAGTTTCCATGCGCATGAACAAAGTTCAAGGAGCTCCCCCACTTCAATGGTGCTCGTCTTTCTTACTTTCACTTTTCTTTTTGAAAAGTTTTAGGTTCCCCTCTATTTTTTTGTTTTTAAAATTTTTAAAAGCACACAACATAATAAATTGACTCTCTAAAACTTTTGGGTTGTCTCCTTGGCAGCGCTTTTGATGACGACATAAATACCAGTTACACCCACAACCCATGTTGCTACACATAATGGACCAATTACTAGAGCTCGCGCACACCAATTGAATTACCAGGTACTTTTGTTTGTTGGTAACAATTGTAATGTTCATGAGAATATGATGCAGCCTAAATTGGATACATTTGTGTTGATTACTAATGAAGGGCCTAGCATAGACAAGAGGGGTGAACACTGGAGCAGGATCAATCATGGAGAGGAATGTGCGTGTGAAGGGAACCAGAATGGCGTTTCTAGTGCATATTTCAGCAGTTTGAAGCCTCCGTGATGACATTGGACGAAATATACAAGATGCCCCTTCATAAATTTCATCCATAGCTTATTTTAGGTATTGTGCCACCTTATTTCTGGGCCAGGCCCATGTAATTTCGAAATACTTGAGTGTAGGCTATTTTTAGAGTCCGTATGTGTGGGGAAACAAGAGTTAGGGTTGGTTTTGGACCCCTCCTACAAGAGTCAAGAAATTTCCCCCTCTTCCTCTCTATATATACCACCCTTAGGGCGTTTTTAGACTGGGTTTTCTTTAGATGAGAAGTTCGCCATAGCTGCAACTTCGCGTACTCCGTTTGTGTTCAATGACCAGACCAATACGTCACATAACCCCACCTTGATCAATAAAGCTTTCATCTTATATTCGCAATATCCATATTGCAATCTCACTTTCTTGCTCGTTCTTTGTTTTCCTGCAGGAAATAGACCCTCGTGGTCAGGTTGATCGTGCTCGGGCATGGTCAATAACCTCTCGGAGTTGGTTTAGCGATTGCTAAGGCACGACGTCCACGCATGTTCGTAGTCGGGTCGTCAAAGTCTACTCCACCGAAATAATAATCACCTTCTCATTGAAAGACGGGACACCTTTGCCTCTATCAAGTGGTATCAGATTTCCAGGTTGCTCGGTCAGATTTTACAGTTTTTCGTAGTTTAGATCGAGTATGTTCTTCATACCTACAGTCCACGAAAAAGCCAAAAAAATAGGGTTAGTTCATCATATCCAAACCAGTCTGAGCCATTGCATAATGTTTTCTGTATTTGCTTTGTTGAATTTGCGGTTGCATCGTCGTATCAAGTTGTCGGTCTTAGTGTCTAGTCTTTTAGAGTTTTGAGTTCTGTCACAGGTTGTCACACCGCCACCGCACCATTGTCGCCACTGCTTCCATACACCACCATCGTCACCACCGTTGCCATATACCACCATCATCATCACTGCTGCCATATACCACCACCGTCATCACCGCTACCATATACTACCAGCATCGTCACCACTGCCATATACCACATTCGTCATCACCGCTGCCATATACCACATATCCACCGCCATCACGCTAATCCGAGTCCACCTCCATCACAGATTCACCACCAGTCCATGTTCCATCGCCCTACATATATCCACCACCAGCCTGAGTTTCCACTAGATTCATCTTTGTCACCAGTCCTAGTCCGAGTCTAGTATTTGTTCTTCTGTTTTAGCTTTCCAGATCATGCCCTACAAGGTGTCGTGACAGAGTAGGACTCCCCTACTTCCGTGCCACCCGCAGAAGAAAAATAGTTCCAAACTCAAAAAAAACAAGTCTGGAAAATTCTGGCTAGGCGGTTTTTAGACCATTTGTAGACTTTTTCAAAAAAAATGTTGGGGAGGAAAAAAGTGAGGGAAAAAGTGCAAAAAAGGTGAAAAAAAGAAGAAAAAAAAAATACAAAGTGTGCTCCTCCCTTGTTTACGTGCAGCGTCATGATTTTGTTGGCGTTCTAGGCTGATACGTCTCCAACGTATCTATAATTTTTTATTGTTCCATGCTATTATATTATCTGTTTTGGATGTTTTATATGCATTAATATGCTATTTTATATTATTTTTTGGACTAACCTATTAACCTAGAGGCCAGTGCCAGTTTCTGTTTTTTTGGCCTGTTTTAGAATTTCGTAGAAAAGGAATACCAAACTTAGTCCAAACGAAATAAAACTTTCACGATGATCTTTCTTGGACCAGAAGTAAACCAGGAGACTTGGAGATGAAGTCGGAGAAGCAATGAGGCGGCCATGAGGGTGGAGGGTGCGCCGAGGGGGTAGGGCGCGCCCCCTACCTCATGGCCCCCTCGGAGGTCTCCTGACCTAATTCTTTTGGCCATATATACTCTTATACCCCAAAACCATCAGGGGGAGCCACGAAAACACATTTCCACCGCCGCAACCTTCTGTACTCGTGAGATCCCATCTAGGGGCCTTTTCCGGCGTCCTGTCGGAAGGGGATTCATTCACAGAGGGCTTCTACATAAACAACACCATTGCCCTTCCTATGAAGCATGAGTAGTTTACCACAGACCTACGGGTCCATAGCTAGTAGCTAGATGGCTTCTTCTCTCTCTTTGATCCTCAAAAACATGTTCTCCTTGATATTCTTGGAGATCTATTCAATATAATATTCTTTTGCGGTGTGTTTGCCGAGATCCGATGAATTGTGGATTATGATCAGATAATCTATGAATATTATTTGAGTCTTCTCTGAATTCTTATATGCATGATTTGATAATTTTGCAAGTCTCTTCGAATTATTGGTTTAGTTTGGCTTACTAGATTGGTTTTTCTTGCAATGGGAGAAGTGCTTAGCTTTGGGTTCAATCTTATGGTGTCCTTTCCCAGTGACAGTAGGGGCAGCAAGGCACGTATTGTATTGTTGCCATTGAGGATAAAAATATGGGGTTTTCATCATATTGCTGGAGTTAATTCTTCTACATCATGTCATCTTACTTAATGTGTTACTCCATTCTTTATGAACTTAATACTCTAGATGCAGGCAGGAGTCGGTTGATGTGTGGAGTAATTAGATGCAGAATTGTTTCGGTCTACTTGACACGGGCGTGATGCCTATGTTCATGATCATTGCCTTAGATATCATCATAATTATGCGCTCTTCTATTAATTGCTCGACAGTAATTTGTTCACCCACCGTATTATTTGCTATCTTGAGAGAAGCCACTAGTGAAACCTATGGCCACTGGGTCCCTTTTCATCATATAAGTTCTATTTTCCATCATACTAGTTTCCGATCTAGTATTTTGCAATCTTTTACTTTCTGATCTATGAACCAAAAATACCAAAAATATTTACTTTACCGTTTATCTATCTCTATCAGATCTCACTTTTGCAAGTACCCGTGAAGGGATTGACAACCTCTTTATAGCGTTGGGTGCATGTTTGTTGATTGTTTGTGCAGGTATTCGGTGACTTGTGTGTTGTCTCCTACTAGATTGATACCTTGGTTCTCAAACTGAGGGAAATACTTACTCTACTTTGCTGCATTACCCTTTCCTCTTCCAGGAAAGAACCAACGCAAGATCAAGAAGTAGCAAGAAGAATTTCTGGCGCCGTTGCCGTGGAGATCTATGCCAAGTCAAGCCATACCAAGTACCCATCATAAACTCTCATCTCTTGCATTACATTATTCACCATTCGTCTCTTGTTTTCCTCTCCCGCACCTCTAAAATGATCTTCGAAAATATTTGCCTTTTCTTTCGCCCTTCTTCCATTCGACCTTTTATTTGCTTGTGTTACCATGTGCCTTCTTTTTGCTTGCATCTTCGCTTGCTTAAAGTCTATGGATCCTCATCCACTCGCTAATCTTTTTAAGAGATCCAATTATGATCAACCAAATTCTAGTGATTTGAGTGCATTAGATTATCTTGATGGGGGTTTTTCTTGAAATTCGTGAATCTAAAAATTGTGATGAAGTGATTTGTGAAGCTAATCATGATAGATCTTTGAATGAAAAGCATGATTGCAATGATGTTATTATAAATTCTATTAGTTCCAACTATGTTAATAATATGCAAAACCCCAAGCTTGGGGATGCTAGTTTTGCTATGTCTACTACTTGTTGCAATGATCATGATTGGGGTGATTCTTCATATGCTCTTGAAAATTTATTTAAGCCCCATGGTGAATATGAGATTGATAATAGTGTTTGCAATATTATTGAAAGTGGGTTTGGCAGAGTTTCAACTTTAGATCCCACATATTTGGAGAATGTTCAATCTTATGACATTTTCGATAAAAGTGGGCTTGGAGAGGTCATGACTTTAGTTAATGTTAATCGCACTATTTTGGAAGAGTGTCAACTTCGCATGCATGAGGATCGTGTTGAGAATATGTTTTGTGATAGCTAAATTGCTGAATTTTCTTATGATCCTACATGTAATTATTATGAGAGAGGAAAATATGGTTGTAGAAATTTTCATGTTACTAAATTACCTCTCTTCATGTTGAGATTGCTATTGTCTCTTTCTTCTTCCTTGTATATGCTAGTTTTTGCTTGCCGTGATTATTTGTTTACTTATAAAATGCCTTTGCATAGGAAGTATGTTAGACTTAGATGTGTTTTTCACATGTTTTATGATGCTCTCTTTGTGCTTCAATTCTTCTCTTTTATGTGAGCGTCATTGAAATTATCAATGCCTAGCTAACAGGATTTAAAGAAAAGCGCTTGTTGGGCAACAACCCAATATTTTTCCTTCCTGCTTAGTAATAAATAATTCATCTAGCCTCTGGTTAGATGTGGTTTTGTGTTTTAATTAGCGTTTGTGCCAAGTTAAGCCTTTAGGATAGCCTACGGTGATAGTTGTGTTGATCCTGCTAAAACAGAAACTTTTGCACCCAGTAAATAGTTACAAGAATTTTACTGAAATGTGCTTTTGATATGATTCTTTTTCTTTGCGGATTGGTGCACAAATTGCTCAGGTTGTCCTAAATTTTCAGAATTTTGGGAGTTACAGAAGTATTCGAGAGTTACAGATTGCTACAGACAGTTCTGTTTTTGACAGATTCTGTTTTCTACGTGTTATTTGCTTATTTTGATGAATCTATGGGTAGTATCGGGGGGTATGAACCATGGAAAAGTTGGAATACATTAGATATTACACCAATATAAATAAATAATGAGTTTGCAATAGTACCTTAAAGTCATGATTTATTTTCTTATACTAACGGAGCTTATGAGATTTTCTATTGAGTTTTGTGTTGTGAAGTTTTCAAGTTTTGGGTAAGGATTTGATGGACTATGGAATAAGGAGTGGAAAGAGCCTAATCTTGGGGATGCCCAAGGCACCCCAAGGTAATATTCAAGGACAACCAAAAGCTTAAGCTTGGGGATGCCCCAGAAGGCATCCACTCTTTTGTCTTCGTCTATCGGTAACTTTACTTGAGGCTATATTTTTATTCACCACATGATATGTGTTTTTCTTGGAGCGTATTGTATGATTTGAGTCTTTGCTTTTTAGTTTTCCACGATCATCCTTGTTGTACACACCTTTTGGGAGAGACACGCATGAATCATGATTTATTAGAATACTCTATGTGCTTCACTTATATCTTTTGAGCTATGCAATATTGCTCTAGTGCTTCACTTATATCTTTTTAGAGCACAGCGGTGGCTTTATTTTATAGAAATTTATGAACTCTCATGCTTCACTTATATTATTTTGAGAGTCTTTTAAAATGGCATGGTAATTTGCTTTGGTTGTAAATTTAGTCCTAATATGATACACATCCAAGAGGGATATAATAAAAACTTTCATATAAAGTGCATTGAATACTATGAGAAGTTTGATTCTTTATGATTGTTTTGAGATATGAAGATGGTGGTATTAGAGTCATGCTAGTGGAGTAATTGTAAATTTGAGAAATACTTGTTTTGAGGTTTGTGAGTCCCGTAGCATGCACGTATGGTGAACCATTATGTAACGAAGTTGGAGCATGAAGTATTTATTGATTGTCTTCCTTGTGAGTGGCGGTCGGGGATGAGTGATGGTCTTTTCCTACCAATCTATCCCCCTAGGAGCATGCGTGTAGTACTTTGTTTGATGACTATTAGATTTTTGCAATAAGTATGTGAGTTCATTTTTGACTAGTGTTGAGTCCATGGATTATACGCACCCTCGGTCACCCTTCCACCATTGCTAGCCTCTCTTATGCCGCGCAACTTTCGCCGGTACCATACACCCACCATATACCTTCCTCAAAACAGCCCCATACCTACCTTTAAGGCATTTCCAGAGCCATTCCGAGATATATTGCCATACAACTTTCCACCGTTCCGTTTATTATGAAACGGTTCAACATTGTCATATTGCTTTGCATGATCATGTAGTTGACATCGTATTTGTGTCAAAAGCCACCTTTCATAATTCTTTCATACATGTCACTCTTGATTCATTGCACATCCCGATACACCGCCGGAGGCATTCACATAGAGTCATATTTTATTCTAAGCATTGAGTTGTAATTTTTCGAGTTGTAAGTAAATCAAAGTGTGATGATCATCATTACTAGAGGATTATCCCATGTGAGGAAATAAAATAATAAAAAAAGAGGCCATAAAAAAGGAGAAAGGCCCAAAAAATGAGAGAAAAAGAGAGAAGGGGCAATGTTACTGTCCTTTTTCCACACTTGAGCTTCAAAGTAGCACCATGATCTTCATGATAGAGAGTCTCTTATTTTGTCACTTTCATGTACTAGTGGGAATTTTTCATTATATAACTTGGCTTGTATATTCCAACGATGGGCTTCCTCAAATGACCTAGGTCTTCATGAGCAAGCAAGTTGGATGCACACCCACTTAGTTTCTTTTTGAGCTTTCATAAACTTATAGCTCTAGTGCATCTGTTGCATGGAAATACCTACTCACTCACATTGATATCTATTTATGGGCATCTCCTAGTTGATCTGAGACTATCTCCCTGTTTTTGTCTTCTCCACAACCACCATATTCTTTTCCACCATAGTGCTATGTCCATGGCTCACGCTCATGTATTGCATGAAAGTTGAAAAGGTTTGAGAACATCAAAGTATGAAACAATTTCTTGGCTTGTCATCGGGGTTGTGCATAATTTGAGTATTTTGTGTGATGAAGATGGAGCATAGCCAGAGTATATGTTTTGTAGGGATAAGCTTTCTTTGGCCATGTTATTTTGAGAAGACATAATTACCTTGTTAGTATGCTTGAAGTATTACTGTTTATGTCAATATTAAACTTTTGTTTTGAATCATACGGATCTGAACATACATGCCACAATAAAGAGACTTACATGGATAAATATGTTAGGTAGCATTCCACATCAAAAATTCTGTTTTTATCATTTACCTACTCGAGGACGAGCAGGAATTAAGCTTGGGGATGCTTGATACGTCTCCAACGTATATATAATTTTTGATTGTTCCATGCTATTATATTATCTGTTTTGGATGTTTTATATGCATTAATATGCTATTTTATATTATTTTTGGGACTAACCTATTAACCTAGAGCCCAAAGCCAGTTTTAGAGTTTCGCAAAAAAGGAATACCAAACGGAGTCCAAACGGAATAAAACTTTCGCGATGATCTTTCTTGGACCAGAAGCAAACCAGGAGACTTAGAGATGAAGTCGAAGGAGCAACAAGGTGGCCAAGAGGGTGGAGGGCATGCCCAGGGGGTAGGGCGTGCCCTCCTACCCTGTGGGCCCCTCGGAGGTCTCCTGACCAAATTCTTTCGCCCATGTATACTCTTATACCCCAAAACCATCAGGAAGAGCCACGAAAACACTTTTCCACCACCGCAACCTTCTGTACCCATGAGATCCCATGTAGGGGACTTTTCAGGTGTCGTGCCGGAGGGCGATTTGATCATGGAGGGCTTCTACATCAACACCATTGCCCTTCCAATGAAGTGTGAGTAGTTTACCACAGACTTACGGGTCCATAGCTAGTAGCTAGGTGGCTTCTTCTCTCTCTTTGATTCTCAATACCATGTTCTCCTTGATGTTCTTGGGGACCTATTCGATGTAATATTCTTTTCTGGTGTGTTTGCCGAGATTCGATGAATTGTGGATTTATGATCAGATTATCTATGAATACTATTTGAGTCTTCTCTGAATTCTTATATGCACGATTTGATATCTATGCAAGTCTCTTCGAATTATCGATTTAGTTTGGCATACTAGATTGGTTTTTCTTGCAATGGGAGAAGTGCTTAGCTTTCGGTTCAATCTTGCAGTGTCCTTTCAGAGTGACAGTTGGGGCAGCAAGGACGTATTGTATTGTTGCCATCGAGGATAAAAAGATGGGTTTTCATCATATTGCTTGAGTTAATTCCTCTACATCATGAAATCATACTTAATGCGTTACTCTGTTCTTTATGAACTTAATACTGTAGATGCAGGAAGGAGTCGGTCGATGTGTGGAGTAATAGTAGTAGATGCAGAATTGTTTCGTCTACTTGACATGGATGTGATGTGCTACCTCTTGTGCTTGCGTTGGTTTTCCCTTGAAGGGTAAAGGGTGATGCAGCAAAGTAGCGTAAGTATTTCCCTCAGTTTAAGAACCAAGGTATCAATCCAGTAGGAGATAACGCACAAGTCACCGAATACCTGCACAAACAATCAACAACTTGCACCCAACGCGATAAAGGGGTTGTCAATCCCTTCACGGTTACTTGCAAAAGTGACATCTGATAGAGATAGATAAACGGTAAAGTAAATATTTTTGGTATTTTTGGTTTATAGATCGGAAAGTAAAAGATTGCAAAATAGTAGATCGGAAACTAGTATCATGTAAAAGAGAACTTATATGATGGAAAAGAGACCCAGGGGCCATAGGTTTCACTAGTGGCTTCTCTCAAGATAGCAAATATTACAGTGGGTGAACAAATTACTACCAAGCAATTTATAGAAAAGCGCAAAGTTATGACGATATCTAAGGCAATGATCATGAACATAGGCATCACGTCTGTGTCAAGTAGACCGCAACGATTATGCATCTACTACTATTACTCCACACATCGACTGACTCCTGCCTGCATCTAGAGTATTAAGTTCATAAAGAACAGAGTAATAGATTAAGTAAGATGACATGATGTACAGGAATTAACTCAAGCAATATGATGAAAATCCCATCTTTTTATCCTCGATGGGAACAATACAATACGTGCCTTGTTGCCCCTACTGTCACTGGGAAAGGACACCGCAAGATTGAACCCAAAGCTAAGCACTTCTGCCATTGCAAGAAAGATCAATCTAGTAGGCCAAACTAAACCGATAATTCGAAGAGACTTGCAAAGATATCAAATCATGCATATAAGAATTCAGAGAAGAACCAAATAATATTCATAGATAATCTGATCATAAATCCACATTTAATCTGATCTTAGCAAACACACCGCAAAAGAATATTACATCGAATTGATCTCCAAGAACATCGAGGAGAACATGGTATTGAGAATCAAAGAGAGAGAAGAAGCCACCTAGCTACTAGCTATGGACCCATAGGTCTGTGGTAAACTACTCAGGCTTCATCGGAGAGGCAATGGTGTTGATGTAGAAGCCCTCTGTGATCGAATCCCCCTCGGGCAGTGAGGAAGTCCTGGATTAGGGGGTATCCGGACAGCCAGACTATGTACAATGTCCGGACTATTGAATCGTGAAGATACAAGACTCAAGACTTCGGCCCGTGTCCGGATGGGACTTTACTTGGCGTGGAAGGCAAGCTTGGCAATCCGGATATTATGTTTCCTTCCTTGTAACCGACTCCATGTAAACCCTAGTTCTCTCCGGTGACTATATAAACCGGAGAGGTTGGTCCTTAGACGGCCGATCACAATTACAATCATACCTTCATAGGCTAGCTGTTAGGGTTTAGCCTCTACAATCTCGTGGTAGATCTACTCTTGTACTACCCATATCATCAATATTAATCAAGCAGGAAGTAGGGTTTTACCTCCATCAAGAGGGCCCAAACCTGGGTAAACATCTGTGTCCCTTGCTTCCTGTTACCATCAGCCTTGACGCACAGATCGGGACCCCCTACCCGAGATCCGCCGGTTTTGACACCGACATTGGTGCATTCATTGAGAGTTACTCTGTGTCGTCGCTGTCAGGCTCGATGGCTCCTTCAATCATCATCAATGACACTATCCAGGGTGAGGCTTTCCTCCCCGGACAGATCTTCGTGTTCGGCGGCTTCGCACTGCGGGCCAATTCGCTTGGCCATCTAGAGCAGATCGACAGCTATGCCCCTGGCCATCAAATCAGGTTCGGAAACCTAAATTACACGGCATATATCCGTGGAGGCTTGATCTTTGACGGATTCAGGCCAGCACCAGGAGCGCCCGAACAATCACGATGAGAACGGCTTAGACCTGCTGTCAGACGATGCTCGGGACATCATCCCGGCAGAAGCCTCGAATTTAAGTCCGGGGCAGGCTGCGTTGCCTAAGGACGGAGGGCTGGACCCCGCCCCTCAGGCCGTACCCTCATCGGCGATGGAGCCAAACACAGGCCTCACTGCTGAGGGAGCCTGTGACTCCGGACCCCCGGATTCGTATCCGGTTGTAGGTTCCGGTCCGCGCATCCCCGAACCCGCCGAGCCTGGCTGGGCTCCGGTGATGGAGTTCACTGCGGCGGACGTCTTTTATCACTCGCCCTTTGGCGACATGCTGAACTTATTGAAGTCTCTCTCTTTGTCAGGAGACTCCGGGCCGAACTTTGTCCGGCTTGAGTGGGAAGCAGACGATGACGGAATTCGTTGCCCACCCACCACCCACTTCATTGCCACGATCGATGATCTAACCGATGTGCTTGACTTCGACTCAGAAGACATCGACGGTATGGACGATGATGTAGGAGAATTATAGGAGCCACCGCTCACTGGGCGGTGGACGGCCACCTCCTCATACGATATATATATGGTGGACACTCCGAAGGAAACCAATGACAATGAGGCAACGGAGGATAACCCCTCGGGAAGAAAAACAAAGCATGGGCATCGTCGGCGCCGCTCCAAGCCCCGCCACAGCAATACCAGCCCCGGAGACGAAAATAATCCGGATGGCGCCGAAGAAGAATATGACCCTGACCAGCCCGCCTTCGAGCAGGCCGAACAGGAAGATGAGCAGGTCAGACCAGAAGAACAAGCGACGGACACATACCCGGAGGAGGACAACTACATGCCCCCCTCGGAAGACGAGATTAGCCTCGGCGACGATGAATTCGGCGTGCCTGAGGACCCCGTGGAGCAGGAGCGCTTCAAGTGTAGGCTTATAGCCACTATGAGGAGCCTGAAGAAGCAGCAGCAACAACTTCAAACTGATCAAGACCTGCTCACAGATAGATGGAATGAAGTCCTGGCAGCCGAGGAATATGGACTCGAGCGCCAAACGGCTGACCGGCCACCCCGCGGCCGAGATAAAACGGCATATCAGCCCAAATACCAGGGCAACAAGCAAGACCTGCAAGATATTCTGGAAAACAAAGTCGGACAGCCAAGATCGATCTACAGATCGCGGGGGCGCGCCCCAGCGTGCGACGATGATCGTCACGCCGAATACATCATCAACAAATCCGGTCAGGCCGAACACAGCAACCCAGACCAATTCGAGCTGCGTAGCCACATAGCCCGGCACAGAGGCGTCGCACACCCCCTCTGCTTCATTGACGAAGTGATGGATCATGAATTCCCAGAAGGGTTCAAACCCGTAAACATCGAATCGTACGATGGCACAACAGACCCCGCAGTATGGATCAAAGATTTCCTTCTCCACATTCACATGGCCCGCGGAGATGATCTACACGCCATCAAGTATCTTCCCCTTAAGCTCAAAGGACCAACCCGGCACTGGTTAAACAGCCTGCCAGCAAATTCCATTGGCAGTTGGGAAAACCTGGAAGATGCATTCCTTGATAACTTCCAAGGCACATATGTGCGACCACCAGACGCCGATGACCTGAGCCACATTACTCAACAACCCGGAGAGTCAGCCCGGAAATTTTGGACTCGGTTCCTCACTAAAAAGAACCAAATAGTTGACTGTCCGGACGCTGAAGCCCTGGCGGCTTTTAAGCATAATATCCGTGGCGAGTGGCTCACTCGACACCTCGGCCATGAAAAACCCAAGTCTATGGCAGCTCTCACAACCCTAATGACCCTCTTTTGTGTGGGTGAGGATAGCTGGTTGGCTCGCAGCGGCACCACGCCACATTCCGGCACTTCGGAGGGCCGCGATGCTAGCAAGCCACGGCGTAACAGGCATAAGAGACGGAACAACGGCGATAGCACTGAAGACATGGTGGTCAACGCCGGATTCAGTAGATCTAAGTCCAGTCAGCGGAAAAAGCCGTTCAAAAGAAATAATCAGGGACCGTCTAGCCTAGACCGCATCCTGGAGCGCTCGTGCCAAATTCATGGCACCCCGGACAAGCCAGCCAACCACACCAATAGAGACTAGTGGGTGTTCAAACAGGCCGGTAAGATAAATGCTGAAAACAATTACAAGGGGCTGCACAGCAACGATGACGAAGAGCCCCGGTGTCCGAATACGGGGGGACAAAAGAAATCCCCCCCAGGTGAAAACGGTCAATATGATCTATGCCACTCACATCCCCAAGGGAACGGAAGCGAGCACTACGGGACGTCTATGCGATGGAGCCAGTCGCCCCCAAATTCAACCCATGGTCAGCTTGTCCGATCACCTTTGATCGTAGGGATCATCCTATTAGCATCCGTCATGGCGGCTCAGCCGCATTGGTCTTAGACCCAATCATCGACGGATTCCACCTCACGCGAGTCCTTATGGATGGCGGCAGCAGCCTAAACCTGCTTTATCAGGACACAGTGCACAAAATGGGCACTAATCCTTCAAGGATCAAGCCCACTAAAACCACCTTTAAAGGTGTTATTCCTGGAGTAGAGGCCCGCTGTATGGGCTCTATAACACTAGAAGTGGTCTTCGGATCCCCGGACAACTTCAGGAGCGAAGAGCTAATCTTCGACATCATCCCTTTCCGTAGTGGCTACCACGCACTGCTCGGACGAACCGCATTCGCCAGATTCAATGCGGTACCACATTATGCATATCTCAAGCTCAAGATGCCAGGACCGCGCGGGGTCATCACTGTCAATGGAAATATGGACCGCTCCCTTCGAACAGAAGAGCATACGGCAGCCCTCGCGGCAGAAGTACAATGCGTCCTACTCCGACAAACCAATCCGGTGACAACTTCGAGCACAGTCAAGCGAGTCCGGAGCACCCCGCAACAGGATCATTAGGAATGCCAAAAGTGTGATTAGTAGTCCGGCCTCCGCCCAAGCCCCTTCAAAGCAGCATTCGTGCCACGCGTACACAATTATGCACTCAAGATACCATGGGCATAGGCGGAGGCGCATCAACGACTCAGTTAATAGTACGGGTAACCGCCAAATACCTTCATACTCTTTCCCTCTTACATTTCAGGACACCGCGTTAGTGCAGCATCCTCAGAAGATCCGAATTGCCGGACTTATATGGGAGAGACATCCAAGGAGGCAACAGACGTTGTGCACAGAAGGAAATACCCAGGTGGAATCAATCTACGATCATTATACCTGCTTTATATATCTGTACACAGCCTACCCTTGGATAGGACATGTCAAATAGTCCTATTTTATCTCTGCCTAATGCATCCATTGTAAACATATGCTTAAACGTATTTTTCAATGGGAGATTATATATAGCGTCAGCTTATTATCCTTATTTGAGCATTTTTTTCTCTTATAAATGTTTATTTGATATTGCATCCGTACACCTTGGTGCGGTCAGTTTGCTAGGGGCTTCTGACGGCGCACCGTAATATGGAAAATAAAGTCCGAACACTTTCAACAGTGCGGCACCCCAAACTTATAGCACTATATGCATCAGCTCTGAATCATGTCTTGGGTCTACAGTTGGGATAGCCCGGCTCCCTTGTTTTGGTGCCTTACGTTCCGTTATATCGGCTAAGGTAGCACAGGGAGAACTACTGCAATTGTGTCCCGGTTCTTTCGGATGAGCACCTCAGTAGAGAAAGCCGAAAACTGACCGGCATGATGTGGCGAGAGCTGGTCGCTATTCGAGAGGTACTAAAATCCTTAAAGATTTTCTGCTTTAGGCGATAAATCGGCTTTGTCCGATCTAGGCGTATATAGCGCCCCAATTCGGCCTTCCGGATTCTAGGGGCTTCACCGAAATTTAAAATTATAGACTTCTATGGCTACGTGAAAGTTATAAAGCCGCATAGTCCGATTGCCTCGTTCGCTACGCCGGACACCTCCTTAAGGGACCAAACATTTGGATAAAGAGTGTCCGGGTTTTCCACGAACACCCCAGTGCTAGTCACGAGGGGGCGGAAGCCGACGACTGGCCTACTTTTAGGATTTTATAAACAGCCGCAAAGAAGGTAATATTTTAAATAACAAAAGCGCTACACGGTGCAAGTAACTTCGTCTTTCAATTACGAACATGACAAAAGTGAATTCATTCAAAAATGGTGTCCTTGGTACATTCATCAGCCACGAGACGAGCACCCTTCATAACGCCATCATAGTATAGCTCGGGATGGCGATGCGCCTTGCCCTCCAGCGGCCCGTCCTTGACCAGCTTCTCCGCATCCAGCTTGCCCCAATGCACCTTGACGCGGGCAAAGGCCCGGTGGGCACCCTCGATGCACACGGATTGCTTGATCACCTCAAGCCGCGGGTAGACATCCACCATCCGCTTGATCAGGCCAAAGTAGCTACTGGGCATCAGATCACCAGCCACATCCGGACTATGAAACCTTTCATAGCCAGTTTGGCCGCCCTGTGGAGTTCGACCAACTGCTTCAGTTGGTCACTCAGAGGCATCGGATGTTCGGCCTCGGCATACTAGGATCAGAACAGCTTCTCCGTTGAGTTCCCCTCCTGGGCACGGTAGAACTTCGCAGCGTCCGATACGCTGCGTGGCAGATCTGCGAATGCCCCTGGAGAGCTCCGAATTCGAGTAAGTAAAAGAAACGCCTCCTCCACATGTTTGCTTTGCATAAAGAACTTCTTACCCGTTGCTATCTTCTTGGCCTCCTGGATCTCCTGCTGTGCTTTCTCGGCTTCGGCCTTGGCGTCTTTCAAATTCACTAGGGCCTTCGCAAGCTCGACCTCTTTCGCCTTCAGATCATGCTCCACGGACTCGCATTTCTTGCCGAGGTCCTGGAGCTCTTGCTGTACCTCACCTACCCTAGCACTTTGCCTTTCGCGCTCCTTACACTCCGAGGCCTCCTTTTCTTCGGCCTCGGATAGCGCCTTCTTCAGGGACGCCACTTCGGCGGTGGCCCCTGTTACACAGTCACGACACTTAGGTGTTAGACTCACCAATTCTGCCTATCCTTAAATGCATAAGAGCGGGAATCACTTACCCTTGCTCTCTTCGAGCTGCCTCTTCGTGAGGTTGAGCTCTCCCTGCGCCTGCTCCAGGTCCCGCTTTAGTTCGGCAACCTCGGTAGTACGGGCAGCAGCAGCAAGCAGCACAGCCTGCTTATTCACAACAATACTTATTATTAGACTCCTGTGGATTATAATTGACCCTTCGTTTGGCTTTTCTTTCCGAACACCAAACAGAGTATCAGGGGCTACTACCTATCGGGTGGTAATTTTGCACATATTTATTAATTACCTCAAAGCATGTTAGGAGGCTGGTGCAAGCTTCGGTTAGTCCGCTTTTGGTGGACGAAAGCTTCCGAATCACCGTACTCATAAGAGTACAGTGCTCTTCATCCATGGAAGCGCAGTGAAGCGCTTCTAGTAGACAGTCTGGTGCCTCATGCGCAACGGAAGGCCTCGATACATACGGCTCGCCCTCCCTAACGAGGGGTCGCCCACCTGAGTCTGGAACCATCGAAGGTTCCGGAATGGTGTTCGACTGAGAGCCCGGCTGGCCATGGCTCTCGTCGACACGATCCGCGGGGATCTTGAACCCCGCGTGTCCGACGTCTGGGACCCCGCCTCGGGTGTCTCCAGAGTCACCTCCCCCTGCTCTGGGAGCCTTTGGGACAACACCTCCCTGTCGTCCGCGGGTTGAGGAGTAGTGGCTGTCGGAAGCGAATTCATCTCTGAATCACTCAAGGACCCGAAGGAAGATACCTCGGGGTGATCCCTGGCTGGACTGCATATATGTTCGGCATTATAACTATAAAAACTATGAAGTGAAACCATGATAGAATGCGGACACTTACGATCGCACTGGGGGCTTCCCCCTGGGCAGCCACCCCTCCTCGTTGTGAGCGGCCGTAGCAGAATAGTTTGGAAGGGATACCTCCCCTTCTTGGACGCCCCAGCCTCCCCCTCCGGGGAGGCTTTTCTCTTCCTCTCCTCCCCAGTACAGGGAGGTAGAGTTTCTTCTGGTTCCTCCCGCCTCCGCGGGAGGAATCTGTCTTGTCATCATCAGACGACAGGGGTATGATGGCCTTACACTGAGGGACTTTTCCGGCCCCCTGGTCCGCCTCCTCAGACCCCTCATCCTTTCCGTATGGGGTGTCTTCCTCTTCTTCTTCTTCCTCCCCTTCATGGGATAAGTGTGCCTCGTCATCTTCGGACGAGGCCTCTAGCACAACCTTGCGCCGGAGGCCCTTTCGGGTCCCCGGGGCCTTCTTCTCCGGCACGTTGTACGGTGCTGGGACCAGCATCTCCGTCAGGAGAGCGTCGGTTGGGCCTTCTGGCAGCGGGGCCGGACAGTAAACCTGCTCTGCCGTCTCCACATAATCCTGAAACAAATATGCATAACTACTTAAGGCTCTCCTATGAATATATTGGGAAGAACCAGTTCAGGTGGTAATCTGAGAACTCACCTGACTAGGGGCCCGCGCGGCGTGAAGCCCGCGGTCCTCGGATGTGGGAGGAGGTACTTTAGAGGCCTTGAATAGCACCTTCCATGTGCCTTTGTGCGTCATGTCGTAGAGCTTCTGGAGCGTTCGGTGTTCGGTTGGGACGAACTCCCACAGATTGACTGCCCGCCTCTGGCAGGGCAGGATCCGGCGAACGAGCATGACCTGGATCACGTTGACAAGCTTGATGTTCTCGTCCTTCATGATTTTGATGCATGTCTGGAGTCTGGTCAGCTCCGTAGAATCGCCCCAGGACAGGCCCTTCCTTTCCCAGGAGGTGAGCCGCATGGGGGCTCCGGATCTGAATTGGGGGCCGCCACCCAGTTGGCGCCGCGCGGCTCGGTGATGTAGAACCATCCCGATTGCCATACTTTTACGGTCTCCGCAAAGGAGCCATCGAGCCATGTGATGTTGGGCATTCTGCCCACCATGGCCCCTCCGCACTCCGCTTGTTGGCCGCTTACAACCTTCGGCTTCACGCAAAAAGTTTGTAGCCATAGGCCGAAGTGAGGCCGAATGCGGAGGAAGGCCTTGCATACGACTATGAATGCCGAGATGTTGAGGACAAAATTTGGGGCTAGATCATGGAAATCTAGCCCGTAGTAGAACATGAGCCCGCGGACGAAGGGATGGATTGGAAATCCCAGTCCACGGACGAAGTGGGCGACGAATACGACCCTCTCGTGGGGTGCTGGGGTCAGAATGACCTACCCGGCGTCCGGTAGCCGGTGCGCTAAGTATCCGGCCGCCCGAAGATTTGTGATATGCTTCTCCTTGACGGTGGAGGCCACCCACTTGCCTCCTGCTCCGGACATGTTTAGCTATGCGGAGAAGACTTGGGCTTGGGCGCTGGAGCTCGAGGGGGCAAGAGTGGGCAAAGGAGGAAGAAGGCGTGAGTGAAAATGGGGAAATCTTATCCCTTTATAGAGAAGCCGAGAGGGGTGCGCCTCCCCACTTGCCCGTTGAGAATCGCTTGTTTCCCAAGCACCACGATTAATGGCGAGGTGAGATTACCCATACCGGTATTGATGAGAATCCTGTGATAAGGGGACACGATCTCTGCTTTGACAAGACGTGTCAAAGAAACCGCCTCGCAATATGCGTTGTAGCTGGCGATGGGAAAATGGTTCGAATAATGATCCGACCATAATAACATGTCACGTCATCAGAAAAAGCTGTCAGCAGATTGCATTTGTGAAATACCATTCTCTCTACGATGGTATGTGAAGATCATTTTGCAGATTCGGACATGGTCTACGTGTTCGATAATTACTTCAGAGTACTCGGAGAAGGAACCCGCCTTGCAATGCCGAAGACAATACTGCGTGCTGGACTCATCGTCATTGAAGCCTGGTTCAGGGGCTACTGAGGGAGTCCTGGATTAGGGGGTATCCGGACAGCCGGACTGTGTACAACGTCCGGACTATTGAAGCGTGAAGATACAAGACTCAAGACTTCAGCCCGTGTCCGGATGAGACTTTCCTTGGCGTGGAAGGCAAGCTTGGCGATCCGGATATTATGTTTCCTTCCTTGTAACCGACTCCATGTAAACCCTAGTCCTCTCCTGTGACTATATAAACCGGAGAGGTTGGTCCTTAGACGGCCGATCACAATTACAATCATACCATCATAGGCTAGCTCTTAGGGTTTAGCCTCTATGATCTCGTGGTAGATCTACTCTTGTACTACCCATATCATCAATATTAATCAAGAAGGAAGTAGGGTTTTACCTCCGTTGAGAGGGCCCGAACCTAGGTAAACTTCTATGTCCCTTGCTTCATGTTACCATCAGCCTTGACGCACAGATTGGGACCCCCTTCCCGAGATCCGCTGGTTTTGACACCGACAGGCAGGACACCGGAAAAGGTCCATAGCTGGGATTTCACGGGTACAGAGAAGGTTGCGGCGGTGGAAAAGTGGTTTTGTGGCTCTCCTGGATGTTTTTAGGGCATAAGAGTATATATAGGTGAAGGAGCTAGGTCAGGAGACCCTCAAGGGGCCCACGAGGTAGGGGCGTGCCCTACCCCCAGGGCGCGCCCTCCTGCCTCATGCCCACCTCGTTGCGTCTCCGACTTCATCTCCAAGTCTTCTGGTTTTCTTCTAGTCCAAGAAAGATCATTGCGAAAGTTTCATTCCGTTTAGTATTCCTTTTCTGCGGAACTCTAAAATAGGCAAAAAAAACAGAAACTGGCACTGGGCTCTCGGTTAATAGGTTAGTCCCAAAAATAATACAAAATATATTAAACATCCAAAATAGATAATATAATAGCATGGAACAATCAAAAATTATAGATACATTGGAGACGTATCAAGCATCCCCAAGCATCCCCAAGGTGCCTTAAGTCGTGATCTTTCACTAAGTGATGTCATTGGAGTTGATGGACTCACTTTGTCTTCCAAGCCTTCCGCTGTTATCGTATTTAGATGGCCTTAAGCCATATTTATTGTAATAAGTTCTCTTTTGAGACATTCGCTGTAATAAGTGTGTGATTTCTACTCTGTTATAAATCCTTCAAGTACTATGCGTGTCAGCATTACCGATCCAGGCATGACACTAATGCACAAAGATCAGACTGTTTGAGGTCTGATCGCTACAAGATGGTATCAGAGCACACGCTGACTGTAGGACACGACCACTAAGCTAAAACCCTAGATCACCACTCTCTTCTCATTTCTGACCTCTCTCCTTTTCTACTATTTAGGATGGTAGATGCAAGGAACAAGTTCACGCAACCGGATGAAGATACACCTTTCGGACGCCACTTGAAGGAAGTCACCAGATACCTGAACATCGGAGTACCAAGTTTCACCGGGACCTACATCGCCACTTTACCAGAAGAGGAGCACTGGATGATTCAAGTACAAGTTCCAGGAAGGACGTTCATGCCCGTCACTGAGCCCATATAGTTTTCCTTTGATGCACCCACTTGGAGTATGGGAAAGAGCATGGCAGCTCACATCACCATGGGACACATTGGAGAAGTTTGCCATAAGGATCTCAAGGATACTATCTACAAGATTTGTGGGCGCCAAGACGAGCAATGGGAGATGATCAGTACTAGGAGTTAAACCAGCACATTCGTCGCCAGGAGAACCAGATGTGCGCAGGCATGATAGATCTGAAGAAGGCAATGACCAGGATCACAGAGCTATAAGAAGAACCCAGATCTACCCGCGATGGATGAGGAGGAAATTGCAACATTATTGGAGAAGAATGACGACCTGATAAAGAAGATCGGAGTATTCGTGGGAGACCCCGCGCCAGGAGGAGAAGACGATGATTCTACCTGTCCGGAGAACTACATCATCATCGACGACACCGACTCGGATCCTGACGATAGTGATGATGACTTTGTTGATGAAGCTGGAGCAGATATCATGGAGTCTTTGACCGATCAAATTTTCTAGACGACCACCATATCAGTAGTAGAATTCCCCCATGTATATAGTATAGTCCAAGCACTTTTGCAACGATAGTTAGACCGTTGTATGCCCTTGTTTGAATTTATTGAAGTGATATGATTGTGTTTGTCTCATGTGCATATGGGTAGTGTTTTCCCTCTAGATCTATTTCTATTCTATTTTCTCATCTTTTCTAAACCCTCAGATGCCTCCGAGACGCGACAATGGATTTGATTTTCCGTCGGAGCTCACTCAGTTGATCCAGCAGCAGAATACATTGATGCAGATACTAGTCCAGAATTAGAATCAGGGGAACAACAACAACAACAACAACAACAACAACAACAACAACAACAACAACAACAACAACAACAACACACCCCCACCACCACCTGTTGATCACTTAGCTCGTTTCTTAAGGCTAAATCCGCCGGTGTTCTCCAGTAGCACCGAGCCAATTGTTGCAGATGATTGGCTCTGCAAGATTGGAAGGGAGTTGACCACTGCAGGATGCATAGATGGGGAGAGAGTGCATTTTGCCGCACATTAGCTTGATGGACCCGCAGCATCATGGTGGGAGAATTTCACAGCCACTTACCCCATCGACACTATGACATGGGACCAGTTTCAACAGGCTTTCTGTACTGCCCAGGTTTCAGTAGGAGCTATGACCATGAAGAAGCGTGAGTTTTGCAACTTGCGCCAAGGAGGACATACAGTTGGCCAGTTAGCACGTTATGCCCCAGATGACGTTGCTACGGATGCTGCTAAGCAGGATAAGTTTCTGGAAGGACTGAATGATGGGCTGAGCATGAAGTTGATGGTGGCAACCTTCAACAACTACCAGGAGTTGGTAGATAGAGCTCTCATGATTGAAGGGAAGAAGCAACAGATTGACAACCGTAAGAGGAAGTATGGACAAGGGAAGTACAATTCTGGAGCTCAGCAGAGGCCTCGCTTTACCCCAAACTCGGGAGGACACCTTCAACATAACCATGGAGGTCACAACCACAATGGAGGGAGTTTGCACAACCATAGTGGCCCCAAGAATGGCAATGGGATGGAGGAAGCAACAGTCAGAACCGTTCCAACCCATCAACACCAGCAAAGAGGGATCTGAGCCACATTACCTGCTTCAAGTGCCAGAAGACTGGACATTATGCCACCGATTGTCCTGAAGCAAAGAATGGAAATGGCAATGGAAGCTCTGGGAAGAAGCCCAACCCTTTCAATAGGGTACAGGTGAACCACGTTAACGTGGAAGAGGTAGAAGCCCAGCCAGATGCAGTAATAGGTAAGTTTTTGGTTAAGTCATTTGCTGCAATCGTTCTTTTTGATACTGGTACATCGCATTCATACATATCAAGGGGATTTGTGGATAAGTATAAACTTCCCACTGAAGTTCTTAGAACACCTATGTTAGTAAGCTCGCCACGAGCGGAGCATATGGCAAGTCAAGGATGTTTTCAGATGCCATTAACCATAGGTAGGCATGATTTCCCCTCAGACCTGATAATTTTGGAGTCGCAAGGTTTGGATATGATTCTGGATATGGATTGACCATCGATGTATGGATGAAACATCGATTGCGCCAGTAAGTCAATTTTGCTCACCACCCCAGAAGGAAGAAGGATCAAGTATGTATCCCGGCATGTGCCGAAGAGGACTCAAGTGAATTCCTTATCAAGAGTTGTACAGGAGGAAGTACCAGTGGTGAAGGATTTCCCTGATGTATTTCCAGAAGAGTTTCCAGGCATGCCACCGGATAGAGACATTGAGTTTTTGATTGAGCTTTTGCCCGGCACAGGTCCAATATCTAAGAGACCGTACAGGATGCCCGCAAAGGATTTGGAGGAAATTAAGAAGTAAATTAAGGAGTTACTGGATAAATGCTATATTCGCCCAAGTTCGTCACCTTGGGGATCACCAGTGCTTCTAGTGGAGAAGAAGGACGGATCATTGAGGATGGTTGTTGATTATCGAGGATTGAATGAAGTAACGATCAAGAACAAGTACCCACTGCCGATGATCAACGATTTGTTTGACCGGCTGCAAGGAGCTAAGGTATTTTCGAAGATCGATCTGCGATCAGGATACCACTAGTTGAAGATTCGAGAGCAGGATATACATAAGACAATTTTTACCACAAGGTACGGGCTATGTGAGTATACCGTTATGTCATTTGGTCTGACTAACGCACCTGCCTATTTCATGAACATGATGAACAAGGTGTTTATGGAGTTTTGGATAAGTTCGTCGTGGTGTTCATTGATGATATTCTGGTCTACTCGAAGAATAAAGAGGAGCATAAGGAGCATTTGTGATTCGTACTTGGAAAGCTCAAAGAACATCAGCTATATGCCAAGTTCAGCAAGTGCGAGTTTTGGTTGAAGGAAGTTGGATTCCTCGGACATGTTATATCTGGAGAAGGAATAGCAGTAGACCCCACCAAGGTTGTCATTGTGACAAATTGGGAAACATCCACATCAGTTGGGGAGTTCCGGAGTTTTCTGGGACTCGCGGGATACTACCGGAGGTTCATTGAAAATTTCTCGAAGATTGCAAAGCCCATGACTAAATTGTTAAAGAAGGACACCAAATTGAAATGGACTGAGGAATGTGAGGCCAGTTTCCAGGAGTTGAAGAAATGTTTGGTTACATCACCAGTGTTGATTCTGCCAGATCAGCGCAAGGATTATGAAGTATATTGTGACGCTTCTCATCGAGGACTTGGAGCAGTGCTTATGCAGGAGGGAAGAGTTGTTTCTTATGCCTCACGACAGCTTAAACCCCATGAGTTAAACTATGCTACACATGATTTGGAGTTAGCAGTCGTAGTGCATGCGTTGAAGACATGGAGACACTTTCTCATCGGAAACCATTGTGAGGTGTACACAGATCACAAGAGTTTGAAGTATATCTTCACGTAGAAGGAGTTGAATCTCAGGCAAAGGAGATGGTTGGAGCTCATCAAGGATTATGATATGAGATTGCACTATCATCCTGGAAAGGCTAACATAGTAGCTGATGCGTTGAGCCGCAAGAGCCATGTCAACACACTCATGACCGGAGAGTTACCCAAGGAGTTAGCAGAGGATCTTCGCGGGCTATGTTTGGAGATAGTTCCGAGAGGCTATGTAGCAGCATTGGAGGTTCAGTCTACTTTGATGGATAAGATCTGAGCAGCTCAGAAGACGGACAAGGAGATTGCCGATATAAAGGAAAGGATGAGCAAAGGAAAAGCTAAGTGATTTCATGAGGATGAGCACGATACCTTATGGTTTGAGGACCGCGTATATGTGCCTAATGATCCGGAGATCAGGAAGTTAATTCTACAAGAGGCCCATGATTCGCCGTACTCGATTCACCCAGGAAACACCAAGATGTATCTGGATTTGAAGGGCAGTTTTTGGTGGACCGGAATGAAGAAGGATATTGTGGAGTATGTAGGAGTTTGTGATGTATGTCAGAGGGTAAAGGCAAAGCATCAAAAGCCAGCAGGTTTGTTACAGCCATTGCCGATACTATCACGGGATTGCCCAGGACTTGTTCAGGCTATGACTCGATATGGGTTGTAGTCGATCGTTTGACGAAGGTAGCCCATTTCATCCCAGTGAAGACCACTTATACCAGTGCTAAGTTGGCAAAGATATATATGACCAGGATCGTATGTCTGCATGGAGTTCCGAGGACCATTGTATCAGATAGAGGAACCCGGTTTACCTCAAAGTTCTGGAATCAGTTGCACGAAACCTTGGGTACCAGGCTAGAGTTCGGTACAACCTTTCATCCGCAGATAGATGGACAAACCGAGAGAGTCAATCAGATTCTGGAGGACATGTTGAGAGCTTGTGCACTTGATTGTGGATCAAGTTGGACGACAATTTGTCTTATGCAGAGTCCTCTTACAACAACAGTTATCAATCCAGTTTGAAGATGGCCCCTTTTGAAGCTTTGTACGGAAGGAGGTGCAGAACACCGTTTTGGTGGGATGAAGTTGGAGACCGTCAGTTGTTTGGAACAGATTTGGTCAAAGAGTCTGAAGAGAAGGTTAAGCTGATTCGCGATAGACTCAAGGTAGCCCAGTCCAGGCAGAAGAGCTATGCGGATTCGAAACGCATGAAATAGTTTACGAAGTCGGAGACAGAGTTTATCTTCGAGTGTCCCCGCTTCGAGGAGTTAAGCATTTTGGAGTTAAGGGAAAGTTAGCGCCACGTTTTGTGGGACCATACAAAGTATTGGAACGTATGGGAGAAGTTGCTTACAAGTTGGAGTTGCCCGAAGGATTGTCAGGAGTTCACGATGTGTTCCACGTTTCTCAGTTGAAGAAGTGCCACACCGAGATGGCTGATATTCCTTTGAGAGATACAGTGCCACTGGAAGCGATTCGGTTGGATAGTGATTTGACCTATGAGGAGAAACCAGTCAAGATTCTCGAGTTTGCCAGCCGAGTCACATGCAGGAAGGTTATCAAGTTCTGCAAAGTTCAATGGAGCCACCATACCGAAGACGAAGCCACCTGGGAACGAGAGGAAGACCTATGGAAGGATCACCCTCACCTATTTTCTAGCCAACCTGAATCTCGAGGGCGAGATTCATCTTAAGGGGGGTAGGTTTGTAACATCCCAAATTTACAATTTGGAATGTTATACATTAGATCATCATTGCATATCATATTTTATTGCATTTTGGTTTGATCCAAGAAAATTCTAGGAAACACAAGGACCTACGGAGAGAGTTGGGGATTTCATTATTTTCCTATTTGAGTTTTCTCAAATTTTTGAAAATAAAAGAGGATCGTTTGGTTTTAAATATATTTTTTTGTTATATTTCATTTACAAAATAAAAGAGAGGGAATAATATAAATGAAATACCAGAGGAAAAATATTAAAATCAAATAAGTATTTTATTTGGGAGTTTTATTGCAATTTTATTTGAATTAGAAAAAAATGCACGTTTTCAAAATTGCATTTTAGGGCCAAGAAAATGTTCATCTTGTTCTAAATATTTTATTTAGACAGAGAAAATTTGTTTTGGTATTTTTATATTTTTATTTATTTTTTTAGGATTTATTTTCGGTCGTACGTTATTTTTTTTAAAAAACGCGCGCCCGACTGGGCCGAAGGCCCAGCCGATCCGGCCCAGCGCCGCCACCATCTATCGCACCGGCTCGGGACCGGAGTCCCAAGCGAAACCACCGCCGCCGCCCGAGTCCGGGAGGAGCACACCTCCTGAGGCGGCCCCTCCCCCAAGCCAGCCGCCCCCCTCCTCAAAAATACCGCCGCCACCGACCCCCACCACCACCACCCGAGCCGCCCCGCCAACCCTACCGCCAGCGCCGCCGTCCGCCGCCTGCCATTGCCGCCCCGCCGTCGACCGAGCAGCCCGCCGAACAACCGGACCCCGCTGGAGCCGCCGGATCTCGCCGGAGCCCCGCCGAGGTAGACGCTGCCGCCGCTGGTTTTCTAGAGAAAACCGATTCTGTTTTTTTAATAACCCTAGGTTTTATTTTTTTAGATTGGTTTAGTTTTTTCTTCGGTTTAGTTTATTTAGCGAGTGTCCGCTCGTTCGTTCATTTTAACGAACGATTTTCAACGTTTAGCCGCAGACAGCGAACATTCGTTCGTTAGCATGTTCGTCAGTTTTTCTTTTTCCAGGGTTTTTCCGCAATTATTTTCGATCATGATTTCTGCCCTAATTTTTGTTTTAGTTTATCTTTTCGCTCGTTTATCGGAATCAGGCGATTCAAGCGCCTAGAGTTTTGTCTTGAAACCATCTTTCTGTTTAACCAACTTAAACAAGTTTTTGCTACTGTAAAATTTGACTTAAGTCCAGATTAGTAAACAAAGCTTGTTTCTTTCGCACTTTGAGTTTCGTTGCCTTGTTTGATTTGATTATTTTTGCAAAACGAAGTTCTTAAGTTGAACTTTCTGGTTAGATATCTTATTTGAGTTTTACCCATGCTTCTAGTTGAGTGCTTATTGTATGCTTGTGTGTTTGTCATAGAGTATCCGGAGTGCGAAGCGTGCTACTACGAGTCTCTAGGTTTCACGGATCATCAGCAAGGCAAGTAACACTTTGATCATACCTCTTTACTACCCAGTTTTATTGCATTAGATCAATCCTCAAACAATTGCATGATTAGGATCTTTTAATATGTGGGTTTTGGGAAGTAGATGAGGTAGTACCTATTATCCTGTTTATTATCAAACTTTGGGAGTTACTTCTACGTTGCTTATATTGCTATGCTATGCTTGTAGACGTGGATTGGGTGAGTGTATTCATGACAGATGTGAGTATTGTTAATTAATGGTTAACTTAAGGTGGCAACTTTAATACACATCTGGGTGGATTGAGGCACCTGGGGAACCCAGTGTTGCCTTTATTTTTGGAAATCCCGGGGTTTCATGTGATTCTCCTATGGACCGCCACCCAGGCTCAAAGGGATCATAAGATTATTCATGCTAGAAACTTATGTGTGCAGCCACAAGCTATTATGGGATCTAGCATAGTTGAGTAGGTTGCATGACCTCTTTCAGTGGTGGGCTAGTAGATGTAGGGGAAAGTAGGTGTAACTGTCCATCCAGAGTAAAGACTTATTGTTTCTGAAAGACTGTGTCTCGGTCATCCGTTTCTCAAACATCATGTAGTGCAAGAAATCCAACGGAGGAGATCGAGTCTTGTGGGGAAAAGTGCGCAAACCTCTGCAAAGTGTACAAACTAATCATGGTTAGCCGTGTCCTCGGTTATGGACGTTTTAAGTATCTAGTTCTTGGATTATCATGTTGATCTCATCATGTTACTTAATTTAATTTGCTTGGGTTTAATGATGATCCTTAATTGGGATTGAGTTGGAGGAACCTTCTCAATGTTTAACAACCACCATGATAGTTAAATAAATTTATTCCTTTGTTGTAGGGAAAAATTGACTTTATGCAAAACTGTAACCATAGAGTTTTCCACCAGCCACATATGCATGTAGTGATAGCATTATTCAGTTCATTACTCTCTATGTGTTACATTGCCTGCATATTCCATGTGCTGGCCCGTTTTCGGGCTGCAACATTCATGTTGCAGACTTTTCAGACGACGAGTAAGGTGCCTTAGGTCATGATCTTTCACTCAATGATGCCGTTGGAGTTGATGGACTCACTTTGTCTTCCAATCCTTCCGCCGTTATCATATTTAGATGGCCTTAAGCCATATTTATTGTAATAAGTTCTCTTTTGAGACATTAGATGTAATAAGTGTGTGATTGATACTCTGTTATAAATCCTTCAAGTACTATGCGTGTCAGCATTACCGATCCAGGGATGACACTGATGCATAGAGATCAGACTGTTTGAGGTCTGGTCGCTACACCAAACTAAACCGATAATTCGAAGAGACTTGCAAAGATATCAAATCATGCATATAAGAATTCAGAGAAGAACCAAATAATATTCATAGATAATCTGATCATAAATCCACAATTCATCAGATCTCCGCAAACACACCCAAAAGAATATTACATCGAATAGATATCCAAGAACATCGAGGAGAACATGGTATTGAGAATCAAAGAGAGAGAAGAAGCCATCTAGCTACTAGCTATGGACCCGTAGGTCTGTGGTAAACTACTCACGCTTCATCGAAGAAGCAATGGTGTTGATGTAGTAGCCCTCCGTGACCGAATCCCCCTCCGGCAGGACACAGGAAAAGGTCCCTAGATGGGATCTCACGTGCACAGAAGGTTGCATCAGTGGAAAAGTGGTTTCATGACTCCCCTGGATGTTTTTTGGGTATGAGAGTATATATAGGTGAAGGAGCTAGGTGAGGAGACCCTCGAGGGGCCCATGAGGTAGGGGCGTGCCCTACCCCCTGGGCGCGCCCTCCTACCTCGTGGCTGCCTCATTGCGTCTCCTACTTCATCTCCAAGTTTTCTGGTTTCCTTCTGGTCCAAGGAAGATCATCGCGAAAGTTTCATTCCGTTTGGACTCCATTTGGTATTCCTTTTCTGCGAACTCTAAAATAGGCAAAAAAACAGAAACTGGCACTGGGCTCTCGGTTAATAGGTTAGTCCCAAAAATAATATAAAATAGCATATAAATGCCTATTAAACATCCAAAACAGATAATATAATAGCATGGAACAATCAAAAATTATAGATATGTTGGAGACGTATCATGATGCCTATGTTCATGATCATTGCCTTAGATATCATCATAATTATGCGCTCTTCTATCAATTGCTAGGCAGTAATTTGTTCACCCACCGTATTATTTGCTATCTTGAGAGAAGCCACTAGTGCAACCTATGGCCCCCGGGTCTCTTTTCATCATATAAGTTCTATTTTCCATCATACTAGTTTCCAATCTACTATTTTACAATCTTTTACTTTCCTATCTATAAACCAGAAATATCAAAAATATTTACTTTACCGTTTATCTATCTCTATCAGATCTCACTTTTGCAAGTAACCGTGAAGGGATTGACAACCCCTTGATCGCGTTGGGTGCAAGTTTGTTGTTCGTTTGTGCTGTATCCGGTGACTCGTGCGTTGTCTCCTACTGGATTGATACCTTGGTTCTCAAACTGAGGGAAATACTTACTCTACTTTGCTGCATCACCCTTTCCTCTTCAAGGGAAAAACCAATGCAATGTCAAGAAGTAGCAGTCCCTGAACTCCATCCTCCATCTCATTGCCTTCATCATGGTATGCGAGGCCTTCCTTGCTGCGAGCCCCACTTCCGCATGTGTCTTAAGATCTTTGGAATCAAGCCGAAGTCCAGTGGCTCCGACCTCGCAGAGTGTAGAGGGGCCATGATCAGCAAGAATCAAGGGGTCGAATGGTTCAAGGGCACCTTCATCGAAATGGTGAAAGAATGGCAGCGAGAGTGGTTCTACATCACCGAACTGCTTACCCGTGGCCAGGCTGGAGTCCCAACATTCTCAGTCGGGCCTCCCAAGAAGCTCAAGTCCTGGAAGAAAAAGGGCGTCATCTGAGGGAACAATAAGGAGGTGGAGACCTAGGAGGGTCAAATGATGGTCCACCACGGAGAAGGTCGAGCTGGCGGTCATCATCAACGTCATGGTCAACCACCGCATGCTCCCTCTCCAACTTCTGACCACCCCATGTGGGCACAAAAGTCTGAGGACATGGGCCCTCTCAACGCCTTCTTCTGCGCCACCTTGGCTGCCATGTGGACCAAGCTCATGAAGCTGGCCAAGGACAAGATCCCCAAGGAATTCAAGGACTGCGGCCTTAAGGACGGCTATGAAGCCCCTCCCCCCCGGTAAGCGACTCTACTCACAATTTATTATTTTTGTCCTCCGAAGAGTAGACTTTATCGAATCATTATGCTTGATGCTCTTGCAGAAGTAGTTGTCCTGGGTAGTGGGCGTGCGGTGCCTCGCCCCACTACCAGAAGAACAACAGACTCCTCTGCTGGCGGCGCTCCTAACAATGGAGCCGCACGTGGTGATCCCCAAAGGGACGAAGTCCCAGAGAGGCAAGCTAAGTGCTCGTACATGGGAGACTTTGGCCTCCCGGTCTGAGGAGATCCACACCTCCGCCACCCATGACGGAGACGTGGCGGTGGATGACGTGGAAGAGATTCCTCCCCCGAAGCAGAAGAGGGTGGCATCCGAAGACGCCGAGGCCAGTAAGCAGCCCAAGGGATCAAAGAGGGCAAGGAGGACCTCGACCAGGGTCGGCGACTCGGAAGAAGACCTCCTCGCGATGGGGAGGAAGAAATCGGCACCTCGAGGGTGAGCCGTAATCTTTAAATTATGTCTTTCTATTTGACAAGTTCTTTTTACAGAAGGAGGACTCACAAGGTATCTTTTCTTATGCAGTCCGCCAAAGGAGATCCCCAGCGGCTCCTCGAGCGGACTATCCTCCGCTAGCGGCACTCCGGAGGCCGTCATCCCTCCCTCGTCACATGATGGACTGGGGGAGGCGACGTCTATCCTGGCCCCTAACGTTGACATGACGAGGATCGAGGAGGAGGCCGTCATGGCCAAGGTTGACACCTCGGCCCAACAAAACCCGAGGAAGAAACTCTCCGAGGTTGCCAAGGACGGGTTGGGCCAGTCGTTGGCTCAGTCAATATCTGCTTCAGCTCTGCCACCGCAAGTGGAGCCTTCTCGACCCGGCACGTCGGTGCTTGGGTTCGAGGTCATCCCACCACCGCTGCCAATTGCCCAAGAACTGATGAGTGTGGGGTGGAACAAGGAGATGGAGGAGACCCTAAAAGGTTCCTCCATTAAGGAATAGCACCGTGCCTTAATAGGCGTGGTGCTGCAGGATTTCTGGTCCGCAAGTGCCGGCCTGCATGAGGCTTTCAAGATCCTTGTGATGAGCTTTGAGGTGCGCTTCTATCCCTTTATTTTGGTGCTATTAGAGATTCATTTACTTGTCCAATGACATGTCATTACAGCCTTCTAAATGCTTAGTGAGTGAGTAGCCCTGAGCCCAAAGTTGGTTTCAAGAAACCGGCATTGGGGTCGTATAATTTAATAGGAGCTTGCCATGTAGCCCCAGGTTGTTGCCTAAGGCAGTCGTCCTGGATAAGTATTTTGACTGTGGGTAATGTAATAAAGAGTTCTGTTGACAGGTTTTGACCTTGGTTCCAGGCTCTGTCTCCGAGGAGATAGAAGATATTAACCGGAAGCTCGAGAGGTCCCAGAAGGACCTCGAACTGGTCAAGCAGAGGTTTGAGCAGTCTCAAGGTAAGCAAGGCAAACTTGCGTGATGTTTTTACAAGGAATAATATATTTTACTTGATCAAAAACTAAGGTCGAGCTAGTTTAATGATAGCAGCATTAGTTGGGCTTGAGACGCTCAAGACAGAGCTTGAAAGAGCTCGGCAAGAGTCGAAGTAGCATGAAGCTGTAGCCATGAAGGCGGAGGAGGCCCGAGCCTCCGAGATGGTGGCCGGGGACAACGACCGGGTGCAGGTGGTTAAGGTCGAAGAGACCCTGAAGGGCGTGTTTGAAGCACGCGAAAAGCTTCAGGTGGAAGAGCAGCAAATGAAGGAGGAGCTCGAAAATCTCAAGCTTGCCCATGCCGACCTCAAGACCGTGGCCCGGGCGGACCGCGAGGTGCTCCATCAGTTGGAGCAAATCACCTCGGATAAACACTACTTACTATAGTGTGTATTTGGCACCAAAGGGTGCGTCGAGCTCACCTAGCTATGGCATTCTGCAGAAGTCTTCGCAGATCTCCCGCAGAGCATGACAGACGCTAAGCAATTGAATGAAGCAGTTGGACGAGCTGCTCCGCATGGCGAGGCTGGCACTTCAAGAGCTCTGTGTCACGCTCTGGCATGTCGACATCCTTCCAGGAAACCTCTTCAGCCACATGATGCGCCTGCGGGAGTTGTCCCGCGTGCCTATATCTAGAGGAGGTCTGTGTGCTCTGAAGGAGCATAGAAGGTGTACGTCTGCGTGAAAACACACTAGCGCAAGGTTAACACAATGACTGTGGCTCTGGGTCCTTGATATGTCCATTTTGCATCATGTTTACCTACTATTATTTATAGTGTTTTTATGCATAATAATGCTTTTTGGAGTAATTCTAATGCCTTTTCTCTCATAATATGCAAGGGTCACACAAAGAGGGAGAATTCCGGCAGCTCGAAATTTGGACCTGAAAAAGCTACGTCAGGCTACCTATTCTACACAACTCCAAATGAGCTGAAACTTCACAAGGAATTTTTATGGAATAAAAGAGAATTATTGGAGCAAATAAGTACCAGAGAGGGCCCACTAGGTGGGCACAACTCACCTGGGCGTGCCAGGGAGCCCAGGCGCACCTTGGTGGGTTGTGCTCCCCTCGGACCACCTCCGGTGCCCCTCTTCTGGTATTTAAGTCATTTGACCAAGAAAAAATAAGGAGAGGACTTTCGGGACGAAGCGTTGCCGTCTCGAGGCGGAACTTGGGCAGGAGCACTTTTTCCCTCCGACAGAGTGATTCCGCCAAGGGAACTTCCCTCCCGGGGGGAGGAATCATCGTCATCATCATCACCAACTACTCTCTCATCTTGGGGACGGCAATCTCCATCAACATCTTCAACAGCACCATCTCCTCTCAAACCCTAGTTCATCTCTTGTGTTCAATCTTTGTACCGGAACTATAGATTGGTGCTTGTGGGTGACTAGTAGTGTTGATTACATCTTGTAGTTGATTACTATATGGTTTATTTGGTGGAAGATTATATGTTCAGATCCATTATGCTATTTAATACCCCTCTGATCTTGAGCATGATGATCATTTGTGAGTAGTTACTTCTTGAGGTCACGGGAGAAATCATGTTGCAAGTAATCATGTGAACTTGATATGTGTTCGATATTTTGATGAGATGTATGTTGTGATTCCCTTAGTGGTGTCATGTGAACGTCGACTACATGACACTTCACAATATTTGGGCCTAAGGGAATGCAATGTGGAGTAGTTATTAGATGATGGGTTGCAAGAGTGACAGAAGCTTAAACCCTAGTATCCAAAAGTTTGATGCTATGGTTAGAATTTATTCTTAATATTTTTCTCATAGTTGTGGATGCTTGCAAGGGGGTTAATCATAAGTAGGAGGTTTGTTCAAGTAAGAACAACACCTAAGCACCAGTCCACCCACATACCAAATTATCAAAGTAGCGAACACGAATCGAACCAACATGATGAAAGTGACTAGATGAAATTTCCGTGTACCCTCAAGAACACTTTGCTTATCGTAAGAGACCGTTTTGGCCTGTCCTTTGCCTGAAAAGGATTGGGCTACCTTTCTTCACTTTTGTTACTACTACCGTTACTTGCTTGTTACAAATTATCTTGCTATCAAACTACTCTGTTACAATTTCAGCACTTGCAGACATTACCTTGCTGAAAAACACTTGTCATTTCCTTCTGCTCCTTGTTGGGTTCGACACTCTTACTTATCAAAAAGCCTACAATTGATCCCATATACTTGTGGGTCATCAAGGCTCTTTTCTGGTGCCGTTGTCGGGGAGTGAAGCACTCTTGGTAAGTGGAAATTGGTAAGGAAAAATTATTACTACATGCTGAAATTTATTGTCATTTGTTACTATGGAAAACAATCCTTTGAGGGGTTTGTCCGGGGTATCTTCACCTTGACCGAAACTACAATTAGTTACCCCTCAACCTACTACACCTACTAAAAATATTGAATATGAAATTCGTTCGTGTATTGTAGAAGAACTGCTAGCAAATCCTTATGCAGGAGATGGAACCGAACATCCTAATAAGCACTTGATATATGTGGATGAAATTTGTGCATTGTTTAAGCTTGCAGGTTTACCCGAACATGAAGACAAGAAGAAGGTTTTCCCTTTATCTTTGAATGGAAAGGCGTTGAAATGGTATAGGCTATGCGATGATATTGGATCTTGGAATTGGAATCGGTTGAAATTGGAGTTCCATCAAAAAAATTATCATATGCATCTAGTTCATTATGATCGGAATTATATGTATAATTTTTGGCCTCGTGAAGGAGAAAGTATCGCTCTATCCTGGGGGGTCTTAATTCAATGTTATATTCATGCCCCAATCATAAGCTCTCAAGAGAAATTATTATTCAGAATTTTTATGCTCGACTTTCTCATAATGATCAATCCATGCTTGATACTTCTTGTACCGGTTCTTCTATGAAGAAGACTATTGAATTTCGGTGGGATCTTTTAGAAAGAATTAAACACAACTCTGAAGATTGGGAACTCAATGAAGGTAAAGAGTCAGGTATTGAACTTAAGTTTGATTGTGTTAAATATTTTATGAATACCAATGTTTTTCAAAAGTTTAGCACTAAATATGGACTTGACTCTGAGATAGTAGCTTCCTTTTGTGAATCTTTTGCTACTCATGTTAATCTTCCTAAAGAGAAGTGGTTCAAATATCACCCACAATTAAAGAAGAAATTAAAGAACCAGTAAAAGCTAAAGGTGAAACTATCATTTATAATGTTGATCCAGTTGTTCCCACTGCTTATATTGAAAAACCACATTTCCCTGTTAGGATGAAGGAACATACTAAAGTTTCAACTGTGGTCAACAAAAGTTATATTAGAACACCTAAACCAGCTGAACAAATCAAAGTAGAACCTAGTGTTCCTATGGTTATAGATCTCTTTGTCGAATATTGATGGGCATGTTATTTACTTCTCTGATGAAGCTACTAGAATTGCCAAACCCGATGAAAAACATAAACATAGACAGGTTGTTGGCATGCCTGTTGTCTTAGTTAAGATGTTATCACGGTTTATGTGACATAAGTGCTAGCGTGAGTGCTATTCCTTTTACCTTATATCAAGAAATTATGAATGATATAACACCCGCTGAAATAGAAGACATAGATGTTACTATTAAGCTTGCCAATAGAGATACTATATCACCAATTGGGATTGCTAGAGATGTTGAAGTCTTGTGTGGGAAAATAAATTGCCCTACTGATTTTCTTGTTCTTGTTTCCCCATAAGATGACTTTTGTCCCACTATCTTTGGTAGACCTTTCTTGAGCATCGTTAATGCTAAAACAGATTGTGAGAAACAAACTATCGGTGTTAGTTTTGGTGATGAGTCTCATGAGTTTAATTCTTCTAAGTTTAGTAGAAAACCTCATAAGCAAGATTTGCCTAGTAAGGATGAAATTATTGGTCTTGCTTCTATTGCTGTACCTCCTACTGATCCTTTAGAACAATATTTGCTAGACCATGAAAATATTTTGCATATGCATGAAAGAAATGAAATAGATAGAATCTTGTTCGAATAACAACCTCTGCTTAAACACAATCTGCCTACTGAAACTCTAGGAGGTCCTCCTCCACCTAAAGGTGATCCTGTGTTTGAATTAAAACAATTGCCAGACACTTTGAAATATGCTTATCTTGATGAGAAAAAGATATATCTTGTTATTATTGGTGCTAACCTTTCAGAACATGAAGAAGAAAGATTATTGAAAGTTCTAAGGAAGCACCGGCTACTATTGAATATATTCTTGATGATCTTAAGGGCATTAGTCCCACTTTATGCCAGCACAAGACTACTATGGAACCTGATGCTAAACCCATTGTTGATCACCAACGTCGGTTAAATCCGAAGATGAAAGAAGTGGTAAGAACGGAAATATTGAAACTTCTGGAAGCAGGTATAATCTATCCGATAGCTGATAGTAGATGGGTAAGTCATGTTCATTGTGTCCCTAAGAAGGGAGGTATTACTGTTGTTCCTAACGATAAGAATGAACTTATTCCACAAAGAATTGTCATAGGCTATAGAATGGAATTGATTTTAGAAAATTAAACAAAGCAACTGGAAAAGATCATTACCCCCTCTCTTTTATTGATCAAATGCTAGAAAGATTATCTAAGCACACACATTTTTGCTTCCTTGATGGATATTCTGGTTTTTCACTAATACCTACTTCTCAACCCGATCAAGAAAAGACCACTTTTACTTGTCCTTTTGGAACTTATGCTTATAGACGTATGCCTTTTGGTTTATGCAATGCACCTGCTACCTTTCAAAGATGTATGACTACTATATTCTCTTATTTTTGTGAAAATACTATTGAGGTTTTCATGGATGACTTTTCTGTTCATGGGAAGTCTTTTGATGATTGCTTAAGCAATCTTGATCGAGTTTTGCAGAGATGTGAGAAAACAAATCTTGTCTTGAATTGGGAGAACTGCCACTTTATGGTTAACGAAGGTATTGTTTTGGGCCATAAAATTTCTGAAAGAGGTATTGAGGTGGACAATGCCAAGGTTGATGCAATTGAGAAAATGACATGTCCTAAAGATATCAAAGGTATTCGTAGATTCCTTGGTCATGCTGGTTTCTATAGGAGATTTATCAAGACTTTTCAAAAAACTTAGGCCTCTTACAAATCTTTTGCAAAAGGATATTCCTTTTGTTTTTTATGATGATTGTTTAGAAGCCTTCGAAATACTCAAGAAAGGCTTAATTTCTGCACCCCACCTGATTGGAACTTGCCTTTTGAAATTATGTGTGATGCTAGTGATTATGTTGTTGGTGTTGTTCTAGGACAAAGGGTTGATATGAAACTAAATGTTATCCACTATGCTAGTAAAATGTTAGACAGTGCTCAACGAAATTATGCTACTACTGAAAAAGAATTCTTAGCAGTGGTGTTTGGTTGTGATAAATTTAGATCCTACATTGTTGATTCCAAAGTGACTGTTCACACCGATCATGCCGCTACAAAATATCTTATGGAAAAGAAAGATGCTAAACCTAGACACATTAGGTGGGTTCTTCTACTACAAGAATTTGATTTGCATATCACCGATAGAAAAGGAGCAGAGAACCCCGTAGCTGATAACCTGTCTAGGCTTGAAAATATTCTTGATGACCCACACCTATTAATGATAGCTTTCCTGATGAACAGTTAGCTGCAATAAATGTTTCTCATAACACTCCTTGGTATGCTGACTATGCTAATTATATTGTTGCTAAATACATTCCCCCTAGCTTTACATACCAACAAAAGAAAAAAATTCTTCTATGATTTAAGACATTACTTTTGGGATGACCCACATCTTTATAAAGAAGGAGTAGATGGTATTATTGGATGTTGTGTACCTGAGCATGAACGGGAATAAATCCTAAGGAAATGTCACTCTGAAGCTTATGGAGGACATCATGTGGGAGACAGAACTACTCATAAGGTATCACAATCTGGTTTTTATTGTCCTACTCTCTTCAAGGATGCTCGTAAGTTCGTCTTATCTTGTGATGAATGTCAAAGAATAGGTAATATTGGTAAGCATCAAGAAATGCCTATGAATTATTCTCTTGCTGTTGAACCATTTGATGTTTGGGGATTTGATTATATGGGACCTTTTCCTTCCTCTAATGGGTATACACATATTTTGGTTGTTGCTGATTATGTTACTAAGTGGGTAGAAGCTATTCCAACCAGTAGTGATGATCACAACACCTCTATTAAAATGCTTAAGGAAGTTATTTTCCCAAGGTTTGGAGTCCCTAGATATTTAATGATTGATGGTGGTTCACACTTTATTCATGGTGCTTTCCGTAAAATGCTTGTCAAGAGTGATGTTAACCATAGAATTGCATCACCCTATAATCCTCGGTCTAGTGGTCAAGTTGAACTTAGCAATAGAGAAATAAAATTAATTTTACAAACGACTGTCAATAGGTCCCGGAAGAATTGGTCTAAGAAATTAGATGATGCACTTTGGGCTTATTGAACTACATATAAAAATCCTATGCGTATGTCTCCTTATAAAATGGTTTATGGAAAAGCTTGTCATTTGCCTCTTGAGTTAGAACATAAAGCATATTGGGCAATTAAAGAACTCAACTATGATTTCAAACTTGCTGGTGAAAAGAGGTTATTCGATATTAGCTCATTAGATGAATGGAGAACCCAAGCTTATGAAAATGCCAAGTTATTCAAAGAAAAGGTTAAAAGATGGCATGATAAAAGAATCCAAAAGCGTGAGTTCAAAGTTGGAGAATATGTTCTTTTGTACAACTCTTGTTTCAGATTCTTTGCAGGAAAACTCCTCTCCAAATGGGAAGGACCCTATGTTATCGAGGAGGTTTATCGATATAGAGTTGTCAAAATAAATAATGCTGAAGGTACTAACCCGAAGGTTGTTAATGGGCAACGAATAAACATTATATCTCAAGTACGGCCATTAATGTTGAAAGCAATGTTATCCAAACTATGACACCGGAAGAACACATAAAGAAACCTTCTGGAACGCTCCAGAATCGTGAAAAAAGGAGGTACATGATACGGTCAGTAAACAGACTCCAAAAAGTCTGCAAAAATATTTTTTCTCAGTTTTAGAATATTTAGAAAATTATGAAAATAAGAAACTACCAGGTGGGCACAAGACACCAGGGCGCGCCTGGCGCCAGGCGCGCCCATGTGGGTTGTGCCCACCTCGAGTACCTTCCGGACTCCGTTTTTCTTCTATTTGCTTGTTTCCCAAGATAAAAAATCTTTATATACTCCCCGAACCTATTGACCTCCGTATCACGGACAAATCTTCTATTTTATTTTCTTGCTGTTTTCCTGACATATCTGAAAACATGTCATCCCAAGACTCGGAGGGTGAAAGATGTTGCTGATTATATTGCAAACCCCAAGGTTTATGGGGATGTGGAGCACTATAGCTGGACTTCTGAGGAAGAAGAAGACTACGATCCTAAAAGGGAGGAGGAGACGAGCTCAGACGAGGATGAAGCCCCATTGCCTCAACATGGGGACATGCACATTGAATTTAAGAAGTCGAGTCTCCCCAACAAAGCAAAGAAGCCTAAGATCCAGTTTATCCCCTTTCATATTTTGTAGCAAAACAAGCAAGATTTATGCAAAAAGGTATTGGAACTTGAGCAGAAGATCAGTGAATTGAAGGATGAGAATTCCATCCTCAAGCGTAAGCTAAGGAAGAAAGACAAACCCTCTACTTCATCAGCACCACCTCCTTCTTCATCACCAAAAGAAAATTGAGTATCGGGTATGGGCACTCCCCTTGGCTTTCGCCAAGATTGGGGGAGGTGCCCCGGTATCGTATCACCTCCACTATCTTTTGCTTTTACTTTTCTTAGTTCGATCCATAGTTATCCTTTGCTTTAGACGAATAAAAGTTTAGTTTGATCATTTCTTTTCGAGAGTTTGTTTAGTGATCTATCCTTGTAACCGTGTGCAATATTTATAATAAAGTTTAGTTTGAGTTTTGCTTTCTTTACTTTCATGTTTCAATAAAAAGAAAGGAAATAAATGAAAAAGATCATATGCTAATCTTATGGTAAGTAATGACATCACACAAGGAAAAGTATAAGTAGAAAATTTTATTGTAGATTGACAAACATAGCATTGGTCAATGATGCAATTCATGAAAGAATTAATAAGGGAACAGAAGTTTCACATGAAAATACACTATCCTGGAAATCTTTTGTGATTGTGAGCACCCATCAAAATATTATATGCCAAAATTGTTGGCGTTGGACAAGGAAGACAACGTAATGATTTATGTTTGTTCATATTCACATAGAACCTATATTGTCATAGATCCTTCAACATGTGGTGTTTTCCCCCTATCTTTGCTAGCCAAAAATTCCGCACCAAGTAGAGATACTGCTTGTGCATCAAAAACCCTTAAATCTAAATCTTGTTTTGAGAGTCCACCATACCTACCTATGGATTGAGTAAGATCCTTCAAGTAAGTTGTCATCCGTGCAATAAGGCAATAAAAATTGCTTCTAAAAGAGTTAGATCATTTAATGTAAGAGAAAACTGAGCATTCTACGAACTTGTGATGGCGAAGAATAAAAGCGACAGACTGCATAATAAAGGTTGCCATCATAAGGGGCAATATAACATGGTGTTATCTTGCACTAAGGGATTGAGCATACAAACAAAAAGTGCATGGCAACCACTGCTTCCCTCTGCGAAGGGCCTATCTTTTACTTTTATGTATTTACTTTCACGCAAGAGTCAAAGTTCTTCTCTCTATTCCTTTTTATTTTCTATTTTGGCAAGCATAATTTGGTGAGGAAAGATCTAGGCACATATATCCAGTTGAATATGGGTAGCATGAGTTATTATTGTTGACATCACCCTTGAGGTGAATACGTTGGGAGGCAAAAATATAAGCCCATATCTTTCTATGTATCCGGTTGAAATATTTTGCTCATGTGTACGCGGTGAGTGTTAGCAATCATAGAAGACTATATGATGGTTGAGTATGTGGACTTGCCTAAAGGCTCCGATACGTGACCCTTCCTGAAAAGATGATGAATTTTAGTTGCAAAGTTGACTGAGAACATAGTTTGGGTTTCCAGTAGAGTTTATACTTTATACTTCGATGTTGTGATGAATTGTTACTTTTTCATGAGAGGTCTATAATAAAAGTTTTATGTTAAAGTTTATTGTTGTCATAGTAAGTTAAATGATGCTACTATGTCCGTATTTTGTTTTTATCGACACCTCTCTCTCTCTCTCTCTCTCTCTCTCTCTCTCTATATATATATATATATATATATATATAAGCACGTGGACATGTTTTTCGATTTCCGTTTTCGCTCGAGGACAACCAAGGTCTAAGCTTGGGGGAGTTGATACGTCCATTTTGCATCATGTTTACTGTTATTTATATTGTTTTTATGCATAATAATGCTTTTAGGAGTAATTCTAATGCCTTTTCTCTCATAATATGCAAGGGTCACACAAAGAGGGAGAATTCCGGCAGCAGGAAATCTGGACCTATAAAAGCTATGTCAGGCTACCTATTCTGCACAACTCCAAATGAGCTGAAACTTCACGAGGAATTTTTATGGAATAAAAGAGAATTATTGTAGCAAATAAGTACTAGAGGGGGCCCACCAGGTGGGCACAACCCACCTGGGCGCGCTAGGGAGCCCAGGCATGCCCTGGTGGGTTGTGCTCCTGTCACGCCCAATATGTGACCCTATCCTCGAGGAACTCGAAGGTCCCACCAAGGATAGAAGCGCATATTGAATACGCTTCGCAAGGTGGATATCATTACCTCGTACCATTACATAATAGACGGGGATACATACAAAAGGCATACAATGCCACATGAATACAACAACATCATACATAAGAGCAACATCCGACTACGGATGTAACACAAAGAGAAACTCAAACGACGTGCACCCTGCTAGCCCAGGCTGCTGACGAGGAACCAATCCCCTGATCAAAGAAGAAGAAGTAGAAGAACTCCAAAATAAGAAAACATCGCTCTCATGTCAGATCATCGCATTACCTGTACCTACAACTGTTGTAGTAATCTGTGAGCCATGAGGACTCAGCAATCCCATTACCATGGGTATCAAGACTAGTAGAGCTTAATGGGAATGGAATGGAGAAGTGGTGAGGTTGCAGCAAGCGACTAAGCAATGTATGGTGGCTAACTTACGAGTACAGAGTAAGATGAGAAACTACGCAAACGGTCACAAACTAGTAATGATCAAGAAGTGATCCTGAACTACTTACGTTCAAACATAACCCAGCGCATTCTCTTCTTGAATTGAAAAGAGACGGTTACACACACGGTTGGTGTTTTTTAATTCGGATCTAGTGTCAAGTCCTCTACAATCAGATATTAAAAACTCCCATCTGCCACATAACCGTAGGCACGGCTTTCGAAAGATTAAACCATGCAGGGGTTTCCCAACTTTGCCCACAACAAGCTCTCACGATCAACGAAGGAAAATCCTCCTCTTGGAACAACTCAATCAAGCTCGAAATCTCGGTTCACAAGACATTTCGATGATGGTAAAACAAATCCAGCAAGACCTCCTGGCATGCCAGCACCCTGATAGCCATGCATATCTCGTCTTGGGCCACGACCTGATAGGTCAATCTATGAGTAAAACCAGATCCTCGGGTTGCCCGTGATGGCCCCGTAATCTGCCCGTTTGGGACCAACACTATCAACACTGGCTCCCATGTATTATGTTAAATTACTCCTCGGATAGCGCTAACTCCCTATGCATCAAATTTAATATCAAGTTTATTATGTTGGGCAAATGTTAAAACCAATGTTGGGCCTTGCTAGAAGAGTTTTATTCAAAGCGAACTGTCAAGGGGGGGCATAAACCCCGGCCATGTTAGGAACGCAAAATCAAGGAACATGACACCGATATGACGGAAACTAGGATGGCAGGAGGGGAACAAAACACTAGGCAAAAGGCCGAGCCTTCCCCCCTTTGCCAAGTATATATGTGCATTAACTAAATAAGGGATATTGTGATATTCCAAGATATCCATGTTCCAACATGGAACAACCTGCAACTGCACCTGCAACTAGCAACACTATAAGAGGGACCGAGCAAAGCGGTAACATAGCCAAACAACGGTTTCCTAGGATGGTGAAAAAGGTTAGAGGTTGTTTCATGGCATATTGGAAGGCTTCATAAACAAGTGGTAGGAAGCGCGACATAGCGATAGCATCGAGACAACTAGCATAGCAATGATAGTAGTAAGATCCAAGGTGATGGTCATCTTGTCTGAAATCCCGCTAGGAAGAAGAATGAGTCCATGAAGAAGACAAACGAGCGTAGACAAACCAACGTAGTCGAACGAATCCTCACAATCGCAATGAAACAGGAACTATCGAGAAGAAGCACAACCGGAAAGAAGCAAACAACATGGTAAACACGACACATAAATGACATGATGCTCAACCAAGTATGATGCATGACAAGGCTATATGATGCTACTCATGGCAAGAGACGATGCATACAAGAACCCCACATCAAAGCAAGTTTAAATGAGGCCGGAAACAACATATAACAATTCCGGTAAGTCCTCATATGCAAATTTCGAAACTCGTCCAGATCTGAATAACACATTATGTTGAAGTTGTTAAACAGCAAGTTAAAATGCACCATGATGATCTACACATTTTTCTAGTCAAGTTACATATAAAGTTCATTTAATTCGGAGCTACGGTCTAGAAGATATGAGCAAAACAAGTTAAACATGGCATCGATGGAAAATGCATTCAAACATCAAGCACAAACCTCAAAATATGGATGCAACATAACAAGATGAAACTACATGTAAAACCAAGCAAGTTTCATCTAGAGCATGCTCAAAACGGAGCAACGGTTCAACACATACACTCTAAACAAGATATAACAACAATCTGCCCAAAACAACAACTAGGCACATTGCAAGCATCAAAACAACAAGCTATAGGAACTATATGAGCACAAACTTGATGTGCACTTCAATTACAGACAACATGCTTCAAATATTATTAAGTTTCAGGTTCATAGGCATCAAGATTAAACCAATATGATCAATTCAAAAAGGCAACTTTATAACACATATTAGGACAGTGAAAAACAGGGTATACATATGAGCAGAGTTAACATGATGACATGTTGGAGGCATGAAATAAAGATGCTACATTGCAAGATCATGGTAAGAGAAAGCATGGCATGCTAGTACATAACATGCAGCTCAAATAATACAACATGGCATATACATAGAGGTAACAGGTTCATGGGAATCATCAAGACATAATGCAAACATGAAATAGCAGATTCTCAGACTTGGTGAAAATCTGGGAATGCAAAACAGTAACATTATGATGCTTTTCCGCCAAAAAATAACATTATGATGCTGTGTTTGGAGGCACATAACAGAAAGCACAAAAATTTTAATATTTATGCAAAGGACATGAGCAAATAGTAGACATGGCATACTTCAACTTACTCCATGGGCACAAGTTCGTATGACGAATATATTGATTACTATGATTTTTGCAAAATGGAACATGTTGTTAACAGATTGACATATTTAGCATGATGGTAACTTGAGAGCAAGAAAGAGACAAGCTACAACAATCTATAATTGCAAACAAGGGCATGGATGGATAGATCACGACATGGAAATCAAAACATGATTACTGAAGACCTCCTGATTATGCATTGATTTGATGGTAGCATCAAGCAAACATGGCATCAGAATATAACAGTTTCAAACAGTAGAAAATACTAAGTCTCAGAAAATAGCAAACAGTGAGTAGCCCACTTCACAACCTTGTTTTAGACACCACATGGCATATCATGACATGTGAGTTACACCATGGCAAAGATGACATAATTGTTCTTCTAAGCATGTAGGCATGTTGCTCAAAAGAAAATCACACAAAATGCTATGAAAAAGACAAAATGACAAGTTTCAGACGCTTTCAGCAGGTTATATCACTTAGCACTTTTGCAACAGAGATTATGGAAAGTAGATGAACCCTATCATGAATGCAACAACAACCATCATATAGAGCATCAAGAGATGAACATTTGACATATCATACACTCCAAACGGACCAATATGCACAAAGTTACATCATATTGAAAATACACATGTGATGCTGAAATTCACAAACTTGGCCGAAATTCGGAACCCGGGCGACATATAACTATACCGCGCACAGGCGGAGTTTAACGGGCGCTCACCACGGGCCTAGCTCAAGTTGAGGAGAGGAAGCAGGTCGGGGCTGCTGGGCCAAGGAAGTTGCAGTGGGCTGGGATGGCGGCCCACGCGGGGCCCACACGGCACGAGCGTATTGCGGCGGCGACCGGATTACGCTCCTCCCGATCCGACTTCGGCGGCACCTGGAGGGGCTCTTTGGCGAGGGGCAGGGATGGCGTGGGTCAGAGGAGACCGGCCGAGACGCGAGCGCGCGGATCCGAGGCCGGCGATGCCGGATCCGGCAACAGGCGGCGCAGGCGCGGCGTCTCCGACTAGGAGGAGGCTGCGGTAGGGGAGGTTCGGGCGGCGCGGCGCACGGCGAGGCGGCGGGAGGATGCGCGGCGGCGCGTCTTCGGTGGAGGGGCGACGAGCGGCGGGCGGCGCGGAGGTGCGGGGTAGTGGTGATGGGCGGCGGCGAGGAGATGGTAGCCCGAGATCCAGTGGCGGGTCCGACACGGGTGGAGGCGAGGTGCGGACGGCGAGGCGGCGGTGGTGGCCAGCGAGGAGCGGGCTCCCTCGGGCCCGGCGTGGCCTGGGGCAGGCCCGATCTGGGCTCTCACGGGCCCTGGCGGCTGTGGAGGTGGGAGGAGAGAGGGAGGCGGCGTGGATTTCAAGGAGGATTAGGGTTTGCCCAAATTTCGGGGGAGGGGACTGATTTATTGGTAGAGGGAGCTAGAGAGGTCTATGGAGGCATCGTTTTTGCCCGCACGATTGTGATCCGACGGCAAAGAGAATGGACGGGAGTTAGATGGGTTAGTACGCTGTTGTGGAGAGGTGGTGGGCTGCAAAGAGAAGGAGGGCTTCGGTCTGGTTCGTTTCGGAGTACCGAAACGTCCGGCGGTTAACGCGGTTAACCGTTGGGGGATCCAACGACCTCCAAATGGAACGAAATTTGACAAGCGGTCTACTGGTGATATACCAAGAATGCTCGTCAACTCTCAGCCCATTCCGAGAACGTTTTTCTCCCGCTCATAAAAGAAGAACTCGGAGGTGCGGTGCGTGCATGTGGGAGTGACTGGGATCAGAATGGACAACCGAGAGATTTGTGAGACCCGGACGGATGCAAGTTTTTGAAAAACATGCAGATGAAATGTGCATGATGACATGGCAAAGCGCAACACGCAAGCAAATGACATGGCAATGATGGCAAATAACTGGAAGACATCTGGCGCATCGGTCTCGGGGCGTTATACCTCCCCTTGGCCCACCTATAGAGCCCCTCTTCTTGTATTTAAGTCATTTTGACCTAGAAAAAATAAGGAGAGGACTTTCAGGACGAAGCGCCGCCGTCTCGAGGCGGAACTTGGGCAGGAGCACTTTTGCCCTCCGGCGGAGCGATTCCGCCAGGGGAACTTCCCTCCCGGAGGGGGGAAATCATCATCATCACGAACAACTCTCCCATTCTGGGGAGGGCAATATCCATCAACATCTTCAACAACACCATCTCCTCTCAAACCCTATTTCATCTCTTGTGTTCAACCTGTGTACCGGAACTATAGATTGGTGCTTGTGGGTGACTAGTAGTGTTGATTACATCTTGTAGTTGATTACTATATGGTTTATTTGGTGGAAGATTATATGTTCAGATCCATTATGCTATTTAATACCCCTCTGATCTTGAGCATGATTATCATTTGTGAGTAGTTGCTTTTGTTCTTGAGGTCACGAGAGAAATCATGTTGCAAGTAATCATGTGAACTTGATATGTGTTCAATATTTTGATGATATGTATGTTGTGATTCCCTTAGTGGTGTCATGTGAACATCGACTACATGACACTTCACCATATTTGGGCATAAGGGAATGCATTGTGGAGTAGTTATTGGATGATGGGTTGCGAGAGTGACTGAGGCTTAAACCCTAGTTTATGCGCTATTTCGTAAGGAACCGATTGGATCCAAAGTTGAATGCTATGGTTAGAATTTATTCTTAATACTTTTCTCGTAGTTGTGTATGCTTGTGAGGGGATTAATCATAAGTAGGAGGTTTGTTCAAGTAAGAACAACATGTAAGCACTGGTCCACCCGCATACCAAATTATCAAAGTAGTGAACACGAATCGAACCAACATGATGAAAGTGACTAGATGAAATTCCCGTGTACCCTTAAGAACACTTTGCTTATCATAAGAGACCATTTTGGCGTGTTATTTTCCTCAAAAGGATTGGGCTACCTTGCTGCACTTTTGTTACTACTACTGTTACTTGCTCGTTACAAATTATCTTGCAATCAAACTACTATGTTACTTACAATTTCAGCACTTGGAGACGTTACCTTGCTAAAAACCACTTGTCATTTCCTTCTACTCCTTCTAGGGTTCGACACTCTTACTTATCGAAAAGGCTACAATTGATCCCATATACTTGTGGGTCATCAGTCCTCCTGCGGACAAGCCTCACACCGCGAAGCAGTTCTACCAGGAGGTGGAGGAGGAAGCTCGGATTACCGACGCCGAGTGTCCAAAGGACACTTTGTATCATTAGATAGTACTTCAGAATGCCGAAGTGCTGGATGTATAAAACATTATCTTTTTATTGAATGGTTATGGCTTTAAATTTCATACATGTATTGTTTTAGTTATTTTTACCTCCTGGGTGACTTTTTTAACCTGAAAGTGGTCAGTCGTCGGCTTCAGCCCCATGTAGTTTAGTACAAAGGGTGTTCCGAGATTTAGATTTGACTCTTAGCCGATGTCTCCATTCCCGAAGGCGGTCTTCTACATATAGGAACAAGGCAATCAGACTGTAGTGGCTTGAGAGCTTTCAAGTAGTCCTAGGAGTATGACTGTGGGGCTGAATGACCAGCCCCTAGTGTGGGAAGTGGTCGGCCTGGCAGGCTAACGGGGTACACAAACAGGGGTGTATGTTTCCCCTGACTTGTGCATGGACAGCAAGCCTCCGACCCGTCAGTAAGGGAGCAAACAACACCAAGCATTCAAGTCAAGGCCAAGCCAGAGCGATAGCTCTTTGAGAGATAAAAGGGCGGAACAAGAAGACCAAGACAAGCCAAAGCAATTGGATATCACTAAGGGAAAACCTCCCTTGTCGATCAAGCGAGCTCGATCAGGTCGAGCGCTCCCCTAGGATGAAGCCAATATTCCCCCTGCAGGCCTGCCGGGGCTGCTGATGGTGGTCCACCCCACCAAGACTCCACTGCTCCATCGCATCGCAATGCAAGTCACCTATCAATGTGACGTCGAGCCTCCAGGTGATTAAGTGGTTGTTATTTGGCATGTGGCATCCATTCGGAAAGAAGATTACCTGCAGGTGACACCCATCCAGAGGCATGTCAAGCTGACAGACAAGCAGTGACTAAGCGGTGCAGCAGGCTTGCCGGGCTGCATCCACAGCGTGACACCTAGCAGTGCATTTAATGCACTTTGTCCTAACTGCCAGAGTTAGGTATGATAGCACTGTTGGCTATCTAATCTATAGATAATGACCTTTTTGCCATTGTGGTAACCCCTTAGCGTATAAAAGGAGGACCGTGGCTAACTACGAGAGGATTCGGACCCTTGTACAATCATACGCGTGTAGCTGATCTCCTCGAGGAACCCTTGCCTGGCTCGAGTGCGGCATGATCTTTGCGGTCCCTCCATCAATCCACCAAAGAAGGAGTAGGGTTTTACGCCTCGCGGCGGCTCGAACCAGGGTAAAAACTATCGGCATCACCAATGTCATGTTGTTTCCATGGCCTTTGCTCTTTCTGCATTGTGATCCTCCCCCTTGACGGACCACAAGGGGATGACGTCCCCATAGGTGATCATGTTCCACCGCAACATATTTGGTGCGCCAGGTAGGGGGTAGAACGTGCGTAAACCTAAGGTTTTGATCTGCACGTCAATATTCATCATCTTCTTCTTCATCGTCGGCTTCATCATCTATGGTGCTCAAGAAGAAAACCTGACACGATAGCCCGCCCTTCCACCTCAAGGGCCCCCTCGAACACAGCCACTGTGTTGTAGGGTAGAACCCTAGATGCCCAATCTTTCACGATTGGAGGGGATCCTACGAAGAACACGAAGAACACGAGGAGAAATCACGAGGTGAAACACGAGAGAAATCACTCAACCAACAAGATTTGGTCACACATATGCTAGATCCTCGAAACAAAAAGAGTGATACACGATTCAAAGTCAACAAAGGATGATACAAAGGTATTCTCCGTGAGGAGGTCTTGAAGGGTCTTCCCATGATGGGGTCTTGAATCCGCTTGGGGGATCTTCTTCGAAGAGGTCGTGAGCTCCGAGGAGAAGTAACTAAGTGGATGAGCAAAGCTCTATCTCAAATATGAGCTAAACCAATGCTAACCCTAACTGGGAGGGGGAGGAGGTCTATTTATAGTCTAAGTGCAAATGGGGGCGAAATGAAAAAGTACATGGGCCTCGGGCCCGTAACTGTGCACACACAGGCAGCGGACGTCCGGCCTTTACTGGTCGTCCAGTGGCTCGCGAGGGACCGGATGTCCGGTAGGGCTCGGACTTCCGCTATTTTCGTTCTGTAAAAGTGACACCGGCCGTCCGGAGATGGCCGGTCATCCGGTCGCCGGTCGTCCGGTCCTAGACGGACATCCGCTTGTTGTAGCTGGCGATGGCTGGGACTTGGGCCGGCTGGGGCTTCAGGCATCGGGCGTCCAGTCCCGACCGGTCGTCTGGTGGCTTCCAGGCATGGGACGTCCGGTTGCTATAGATTTCTGATAGCTTCTCCGTTTGGCCCTTGTACTTGGTGTCCTCGCCGTCTTGTCCATGGCCTTCCCTCTTGGTTCCTGGTCATGCATAGCACATATGTTTGAGGTAGTAGCCATGTCTCACATGTGGAAAGTGATGGTTCGGAGAGGAGCGAGTTCACCTTGCATCCAATGGCATATAGTCGAGGTCTCATCTTATGTATCCTTGGGTCATGGGAAGTGGTCGAAGTGAACATGTGGATGATCGTA
>NC_041383.1:378741358-378831807 GCF_002162155.2 Triticum dicoccoides | reverse complement strand
CACCATGGAAACGGTTGTCGTGGACGGACTTGTAGTTGGACTGAGTTGAAGGAATGGCACAATCCAAGTACTCCAAGGTGTCTCCGGTATGTGGTACATGCAAAATGAGCAAACACAAGCGACACTCGGAAATACAATGGTTAGCGCACACAAAGTGTCCATCAATTAAGCGTGAGTCCGTGCGAAGAGATAGTGTGTGGCAAAGCGCAAGATGCTTATCCAAAAGATGTAGAATGATACATAAAGCATTCAAGGGGTAATTAGCATGGTGCACAAAGTAACAAATTCTACCATTGTGCAAAATGATGTCATAGAGAGACGGTTTATCAATAGCATGAATATGGTAATGGATGCTCAATATGTGTATGTTATCATGCAACTGATGGTGGACAATATGATCATGATGTATGAATATGCCATCAAGGAAGATCACAACAAATTTTCTAAGGAAGTGCACAAGCTCAAATATCATGGATGACATGGGAATACAAGATGCAACAAGGCAATCATAATGTGAGTCAATCCATGCATAAGATGCAAATTTGTCATGTGTATGATATGTCCATCGAGCATGACATGTGTGAGCACAATCAACATATATGGAGGTGTTGGTGCAATGTGTCAAAGGAGTGTTGATGTACCAATGCTCGATGTCGTGGCATGAGTGGAGGTTCAAAGGTGCATCCAATAAGTGTGAGCGCTCCTCAACTTGAAGGTCCAAAGGGTCCATCTCCAATGCTGCTCCTCCATTTGCGAGATGTATCATGTAGACAACAAGAAGGAGACAACAACGAAAGAATGACCCATCCAACGTGTGTCTTTGAGGATGGCTCAAAGGGAAGGAGTTCACCTTTATGAGGATGTCAAAAATGTTGGTGTCGCACATCGTGTATGCCTTCACATGACCAAGTTGTCTCATGATGTTACCACCTTGTGAATCCTTCAAAATGAAAGAACATGACAAACACTTGGAAAAAGAAATGAGGTTAGTGCAAATGCAACACCTATCATTCATGTGGTAAGATACCCAACAAGTGTATGCATCATTCTCATCATAAGAAAGCACAATGGAGTATTTCATAGTGTGGAGGCATATGATGCAAGAACAACCAAATACAATAGGCTCAATCAAACAAGCATGCATCACAAGTAAGGTGTCCAAGTCTCCAAGATCAATAAGCATAGTATGGTTGCACTCAATACAAGTGGATATGAGAGAGGCAACTAATGGACACAAGAGACAATTATCAAGATATATCATGTGAGAGGCATGAACATATATATCATCAACCAAAGAAAGCGGGTAAGAGTGGAACATGGGTGATGCAACAAAGCAAGCAATCATAGTGATAAGTTGAGTAAGCTAGTGGTGCGAAGATGCAATGTACTAGAAGGAATCATGGCAAGCATGTCATGTTTGCAAATAGTGGGCATGAATAATTCACATGTCATATCACAAGCATGAAAGCAAGATATGAGGAAAGTATCATCATTGTATTGGAGAGAAGTCGTATGTAAATAGCAATGATACCTCATGACTCTCCCAACACAAGAATCAACAATAACATGGGGCACAAAGAAACCATGGCAATAACTATAAGTATCTCCACCAAGCATGCAAATACACATAGAAGTAGCATGATGGTGAATCATGGGTAGATGCATGCAAGGGTCACAATTGCATGGCAAAATCATGTAAAGAGGCATAACATGCAAAGTGAACATGGTACAATCGGCATAAATGAACAAGTGGTATATAGCCCATAGCCGTGTGAGAGACAAGTAGAAGAGATGTGTGTAGTCCTTGCGCGAAGGGAACGATGGTAAGGATAGTCCATGGGATCCAAAGTCAACGTTGCTCTCAAGAGCTCGTTTCATCAACTCATGGGATTCTGAGGTTGACGAGTGTTCATAAGTACCTACACAAAACAAAGGCAAAGGAAAAATTGTGTGTGAATGCATCATCCATCAGGATGGGCACGTGCTTGTGTTGGTTAGCACAAAATATCCAATGCTCAAATAGATGAGTTGCGTGATATAGAAACATGTCACCCATCATGATAGGTTTGTTGTTATGTATAGCATAATGGAAACTCAAAGGATGTAATGCATCACGAGAAATATGTAGAGAATTATTGTTCATGGAATGCATATGGTGCACACAATCATGGTGATCATGCAAGTTACGGAATGCATCAAGATCTCCTAGTATGTATGAGGACACTATGGGGGTCTCCTCATGAGAATAGTTGAAACATCACATGGAGAATATTGACAACATCCAAAACAATGCATATTTGGAACAATGTGATCATGGCATGGCATAGTAGATGAGTTGCGCAAATTATGTAAAGGAAGCTTAGCAATATCATCACAAGAAAAACAAAAACCAATGACCATCATCTCGTCATATTTGCCATAAGTGCAAATGGGATTGATTTTAATGGGGCATGCATGGTTACTATGTTGAGATTGAAATGATGCAATAAGAGAGATCTCACTCATAGCATATGACAACCTTAAAGGGTTGTCGAACATGATGTGACCAAAATAATTTTCACATGATATCCTATGGAGCATAGCATCAAAAGTAGGCAATTCAACATGTTTATTATCATATTCATCACAAATTGGTAAGTCATGACATGAGGAAGTCGCACTAGCATGAAGCATGGGAATAGTTGGATCAACATCATGCAAGCAATTATTGGTGACATAGTCCGCTAGTGGGACAGGAGAAGCACCATCACCTATGTTACCTTTGGAGCATCGCTCATGTGTTGTAGGTGACGTGTCGAAGATCAAGTCATGGTCATCGTCATCTTGATGGAACCATGTGTGGGTGGTGCATCTTCTTCCATCATGGACATCGGTTTGTCCATTGGAGGGATGGACTCGTCGAGGGTAGGCATGTCGTCATGTAGGAGACCTAGCACCAAAGAAAACACACTTGGATGAGAGGTTAAGTTGTTAGAATTCATAGTGGCCTCACGTGCCCTCTCAACTACCTCACTCACTAAGTGTTGTGTCTCACTCACTCCCTCTTGGATGCTCTCACTCGTATAGTTGCTGGAGTCACTCAAATGACTCTTAACCTCACATAGGATGTGTGGCATGCTCTCACGTGTTGGGCTACTGATGGTCACACTCATCCTCTCTGTCACGCCCAAGATGCGACCCTATCCTAAAGGAACTCGAAGGTCCCACCAAGGATAGAAGCGCATCTTTAAGACGCTTTTGCAAGGTGGATATCATTACATCAACATTACATAATAGTGGGGATACATACAAGAGGCATACAATGCCACACAAATACAACATCATCATACATAAGAGCACCATCCGACTACGGATGAAACATAAACAGAAACTCAAATGACATCCACCCTGCTAGCCCAGGCTGCCGACCTGGAACCTATCCCATGATCGAAGAAGAAGCAGAAGAAGAACTCCAAAACAAGCAAACATCGCTCTCGCATCATGATCATCGCATAACCTGTACCTGCAACTGTTGTTGTAGTAATCTGTGAGCCACGAGGACTCGGCAATCCCATTACCATGGGTATCAAGACTAGCAAATCTTAATGGGTAAGGAAGGGGTAAAGTGGTGAGGTTGCAGCAGCGACTAAGCATATATGGTGGCTAACATACGCAAATAAGAGCGAGAAGAGAGCAAATGGAATGATCGTGAAGCTAGCAATGATCAAGAAGTGATCCTGAACTCCTACTTACGCCAAACATAACCCAAAACCATGTTCACTTCCCGGACTCCGCCGAAAAGAGATCATCACGGCTACACACGCGGTTGATGCGTTTTAATTCGGATCTGGTGTCAAGTTATCTACAACCGGACATTAACAAATTCCCATCTGCCCATAACCGCGGGCACGGCTTTCGAAAGTTTATACCCTGCAGGGGTGTCCCAACTTAGCCCATGATAAGCTCTCGCGATCAACGAAGGATATACCTTCTCCCAGGAAGACCCGATCAGACTCGGGATCCCGGTTTACAAGACATTTCGACAATGGTAAAACAAGACCAGCAAGACCGCCCGATGCACCGACAATCCTGATAGGAGCTGCACATATCTCGTTCTCAGGGCAACACCGGATGAGCAATCCTTACAACTAAAACCAGACCTCAAGTTTCCCTGAGGGGGCCCTGCAAAGGGCTCTAGTTCGGACCAACACTTAGACAAGCATTGGCCCGGGGGGCTAAAATAAAGATGACCCTCGGGTTGGCCGACCCAAGGGAAGGGTATAGGTGGTGGTGAGGCAAATGGTAGAACCAAGGTTGGGCCTTGCTGGAGGAGTTTTATTAAAAGCAAACTGTCAACAGGGTCCCATAAATCACCCAACCGCGTAAGGAACAAAAAATACGGGAACATAACATCGGTATGACGGAAACTAGGGTGGCAAGAGTGGAACAAAAAACTAGGCATAAGGCCGAGCCTTCCACCCTTTACCAAGTATATAGATGCATTAATTAAATAAGAGATATTGTGATATCCCAACATAATCCTGTCCATCATGGAGCAATCTTCAACTTCACCTGCAACTAACAATGCTATAATAGGGGCTGAGCAAAGCGGTAACATAGCCAAGCAACGGTTTGCTAGGAAAGGTGAAAAAGGTTAGAGGCTGACATGGCAATTTGGGAGGCTTGAAGAGCAAAAGATAGGCAGCGCAGCATAGCGATAGAACGAAGCAGCTAGCATGGCAATGATAGTAGTGAGATCCAGGGTAACAGTCATCTTGCCTGGAATCCCGCTAGGAAGAAGAACGAGTCCATGAAGAAGACGAACGGGAGTAGTCGAACGAATCCTCACAATCGCAACATTATCGAAACTAAGAAGCAACACCGGAAAGAAACGAACAACATAGTAAATGCGCAATCATAAACATGGCATGATGCACAAACAAGCATGATGCATGTCCGGTTTAATAAGGCATGGCATGGCAAACGTCAACACACAATACTACAAATTAAGTGGAGCTCAATATACAATGAGTTGCATATTGACAAAACACCACATTGACATATTTAGTTTAATCTCGTTTATTTACCCAACAATATTAAATGTTGATTAACATGGCAAGGGGTGTAACAAAAGTAAACTAACTATTTAGGCAAGTTTAAATGAGGCCGGAACAACGAACAACAATTCCGGAAAATCCCCATATGCATATTTCGAATTTGGTACTGTTCTGCTCTAAAACATATTTAATTGTTGTTAAACAGGAAAATAAAGTGCACCATGTTAAACTAGGCATTTTTCCACCCCATTTACATATAAAGTTTATTAAATTTGGAACTACGGTTATTTAGTTGTGAAATAAATCATTTCAACATGGCATTTGATCAAATTTAAACAAACAACATTTTAAACATTATACACATGGATGAAAGTGGCATATTATTAATCTACACAAAATTCTAAGCATTTTACATATATAAATTATTTACATAAGAATTAGGAGGGAGGGGACTGACTGCTGGCGGTTGCGGGAGACATGGAGGCTGGTCGGCTGGCTTGGATCTGAGGGAGAAGGTAGTTGGCTGGTTGGTGAAGACGAGGAGATCAGCTGGGTGAGATCCCGATGGGACCAGGAGATGGCGGCGGGATGGATGGAATGGACGGGACAACCTAGGATTTGGGGTTTGGTCTCAAAATAGACTAGAGTCTATATATATAGGAAAGAGGGGAGTTTTTGGGTCATCCGATTACGATCGAACGGCTCCGGGAAAAATGGGCAAGGGAGTCTAATAAATAAAACGAAGATATTTTATGGATGTTAGGGGATGATTCGAATCCAACGGAGATGACTGTGCGGGTCAGGTTCAGGGCAGGTTTCGGGCGCACATGAGGGGTCTGAGAGAGGTCGACGAAGACAAGGGTCTTCTAACAATTGGTCAACAGAGACAAAGAGAGAATCGGCTCGGCAACTACGAACGGTAACGAGTTTTATAAAAACATGTGGATGCAATATGCATGATGACATGATGAAAAGCAACAACAACAAAATAAAACACACGACGACAACGAAAAACATGGAAGGCGTCTGAAGCGTCGGTCTTGGGGCGTTACAACACTCCACCACTACAAGAGGATCTCGTCCCGAGATCTAGGATGGCACCGGAGAGAAATGGAAGAGGAAGAGAAGAGGTAGAGCTAAGTTGCTTCTTCGACAAACGAGTGAAACCACGAACCTCGAGAGGTTGAACAAATTGAAAGAAATAAAACAACGGAGATGACCAAGATTACAAACAGTTCGTTGGACAAGAGGAACAAGGAACATTACGAGAACCAAGAGCTTAGGGGACAAGGTAGACTTTGAAGCCACTCCGGTTAAAATTAGCTAGACAAGGAATAAGAATAAAGAATTCGGGCAGCACTCCGGTTGAAAAGAGATGCGAGACTTGATAAGATGAAAAGAACTTGAAGAGATGACACAACACTCCGGTTAAAGGATCAGCAAGAAAAGAACACGATCCTCACAATTCGAGATGATGAGTGAAAAGAGCAACATCACCATGCCTCCGGAAGAAATAATAGAAGATATACCATTGGAATAAAGGAATGGAGAAGAAAATGCCAACTTCTGCCACAAATGAGCTTGGAAAGCACCCTTCCAAGAAGGTTATAACGGTGTTGTTGGAAAACCAACAACGAAACGAATAAACTTGTAGTGGGCTTATGGAAAACATCTCAAGACTATGAGGTGACAACCGACCACTAATGGAAACCATTGATTTGATTGAGAGCACCAAAGAGATGAAAAACTTCTTCCACCCAAATGATAAAGAGCAAGCTTGGGTCATGCATAATCACCACAAATAGCAACAACTCTTAAGGAAAGCTTTAGGTGAAATCTAACCCAAGATAACTCCAACAAAAGATTGATTTGTTGAAAAGATCTCTTGAGCGAAGAGAAAATGATGGATTTAAATATCTCATTCTTAACAACTTGACCTTGAAACATGAAGGAAAATTGTCAAGAATGGCATAACACCACCTCAAAAGATAAGGTAGGAGAATTGCACTGTGGAATGCAAGATGAAGAATACTTGAGCTTCTCCAACAAGACTCTTGAAGAACACTTCGAGAATGAATTAAATCCTTGGTGAACCACCATGAAGAGCCTCTTGGAAGATCTCCGGAAAAGAAAATGATTATGAAGAAGAATTGGAGGTTGAAGAGAACCATAATTGAAGCCTTGCAATGATTTAGATGGAGCTACAAAATGAGTAAACTTTGAACTCCGGACAAGAAAGATGAATAACTTGGAACAGAGAATTACTTCCTGATGAACAAACTCTAAAAGAAGGAATTAATCACTTGGATGAAACAATAATAAGAATTACGATATGCGTATCCTTCACCAATTTAAATTGATGACAAACAACGGATTTTGCATACTACTTATTCTCGTAGAAAGGATTAAGAGAGATATAGCGGAAACTTGAGAAGGTATTGATGGAACCACCGATGGGATTTGGAAACAACGAATATTTGATATGATAACGGAGGAAGAGAAATCCTGAATGAACCACCGTAAGAATTGAAAATGAAAGTAGCAAAAGCACAATTCACCGGGAAGAATTGGAAAACGAAAGAAGATACTTGAGGGGATTTAGATACATGAGAACAAAGAGATCATGAACTAATTAGAGGATATTTGAGCGATGCACCGGAAGAATTCGAGAACGATAGCTACACGCTGAGAACGAAGAATTATGACATGATGGCCTTCGGAGGAAAGAAATGGAAACAACTCATGAAATGCGTCTGATGGTAAGAAAAGAATTGTCACAATCGAAAACAATTACGAGAGGATGGTATAAAGTTTGAACTACGCATCTTTGGAAGAAAGGATAAGGACTAAAGAGAAACTCTTCTTCGGTCTTCAAATGCGGAGAAAGACGAGGAGAAACACCACCATGACTTGTTGAGATACTCCGGGAGAATGAAAAATAAGAAGGGTTGAACCAAATATGAAAAGAATTTCGAAGCGATTTTGGAGATGGCATCTCACTGATGAAATTTCAATCTTACGTTAAACTTCGAAATAGGATTTGAGAATAGCTCCGGGAAATTAGAATAGTCAGGTAAGATCCTGGGAAAAGACCTGTGGGTTAGGGCCCACTCAAGAGAAACACCGTTGAAACAATTTTAAAGAGAGATTGCACCGGTAGAATAAAATGACTTGAATGAGATAATAATCTCGAAATAGCTTGAACGGATTGAGAATGGAAACACAAGTCTTGTGAGATATCTTCAACACTCCAGAACAAATGAATAGGAAGAAGTGAATGATTAAGAGGTGCATCGGCATGAGAAAGCATTTGCCACAAGGAAAGGAATATGATCAACACTGAAAGCTTGAATTGGATCCATCGGAGAAGAAAAATAATGAAGAACGATGAACTCAAAGCTCCGTTAATATCTTCCTGAGAATCACCGGATAAGAACATTGACGGGAAAAGAATGGAGAAACTTGACATCCATAAGATGGATAATTGATTAAGATATCTGAGTCCTTGAAGAAAAGGGTGGGAGGGCGGGAAAACAAAGTCAACTTGGGGAAGATGGAAGAAACACCGTTGAGAAAACTTAGAATTGATCTCGCAAGTGTTGAAATGATTGGATCCACTTGAAGAGAAGCATGCCGGTTGGAAAAGAATTAACATGACGACCTCGATGATCAAGAAGGATTAGTATTCACATAGCAATATGAGAACACCGATTGAAAGGTATGGAATCAACACTTGACTTTGAAGCAATTCGAATACCACAAATAAAACAAAACAAAGTATTGGCTTCCAGAATAAGCCGGAACAAATACATATGATAGAGATTTACCCAATCCCATATCATGCATCTGTCGGAAAGATATTCTAGGAGCTACTTGAATTCCCACCTATAAACTCCCGAAACTTTATGGTTATGCAATCTGGTGTTGGGGATACAGGGGAAGCAATATATCTCACCCAAACTAACAATCCCTACATCCAGCTATATCCACCCGTCAACACATAACCAAGAAAACTCCAGAAATCGTGTACCTCAACCTTCGAAAAGCATCCGTTATATGAGATATGGCAATACTCCCGAACTCCCGGCCCAGTACTGGGTGCCATCGAGGTTATCTCACCAACAACTGCATAAAAGAGATTTTCGATGTCGGCAAAACTCGGGTATTCCAGAACTGCAATGATAAAATTGTGACGACAACACCTCGGAGCTCAACTCCCTGGGTCACTGCCACATAAAAGACAGGAGGCACCAAGAACAATGTTCTCGTCACAAAACCATCGGAACGATTCCAAGATACCCGCGTGATCCTAAAAAAATAAGTGAATTTTGAGGAGAGGAAAGTCAAAACATCTACGTCAGGAGACCTCACCAGAGCGACGAAGGGGGCTGAGGAGTAAAAAGAATCCTACTCTCCGATATATATAATCCTAAGACTCAAAATAGTTTTCTTCTAGACTCAACAACGGCCAACAAACAAGGGGGCTCCTATGGTCGGTCGAGGCTCTCATACCAACTAGCCACGCCCAAGATGCGACCCTATCCTAAAGGAACTCGAAGGTCCCACCAAGGATAGAAGCACATCTTGAAGATGCTTTTGCAAGGTGGATATCATTACATCAACATTACATAATAGTGGGGATACATACAAGAGGCATACAATGCCACACGAATACAACATCATCATACATAAGAGCACCATCCGACTACGGATGAAACATAAACAGAAACTCAAATGACATCCACCCTGCTAGCCCAGGCTGCCGACCTGGAACCTATCCCATGATCGAAGAAGAAGCATAAGAAGAACTCCAAAACAAGCAAACATGGCTCTCGCGTCATGATCATCGCATAACCTGTACCTGCAACTGTTGTTGTAGTAATCTGTGAGCCACGAGGACTCAGCAATCCCATTACCATGGGTATCAAGACTAGCAAAGCTTAAAGGGTAAGGAAGGGGTAAACTGGTGAGGTTGCAGCAGCGACTAAGCATATATGGTGGCTAACATATGCAAATAAGAGCGAGAAGAGAGCAAATGGAACTGTCGTGAAGCTAGCAATGATCAAGAAGTGATCCTGAACTCCTACTTACGCCAAACATAACCCAAAACCGTGTTCACTTCCCGGACTCCGCCGAAAAGAGACCATCACGGCTACACACGCGGTTGATGCGTTTTAATTCGGATCTGGTGTCAAGTTATCTACAACCGGACATTAACAAATTCCCATCTGCCCATAACCGCGAGCACGGCTTTCGAAAGTTTATACCCTGCAGGGGTGTCCCAACTTAGCCCATGATAAGCTCTCACGATCAACGAAGGATATACCTTCTCCCAGGAAGACCCGATCAGACTCGGAATCCCGGTTTACAAGACATTTCGACAATGGTAAAACAAGACCAGCAAGACCGCCCGATGCGCCGACAATCCCGATAGGAGTTGCACATATCTCGTTCTCAGGGCAACACCGGATGAGCAATCCGTACAACTAAAACCAGACCTCAAGTTTCCCTGAGGGGGCGCTGCAAAGGGCTCTAGTTCGGACCAACACTTAGACAAGCATTGGCCCGGAGGGGCTAAAATAAAGATGACCCTCGGGTTGGCCGACCCAAGGGAAGGGTATAGGTGGTGGTGAGGCAAATGGTAAAACCAAGGTTGGGCCTTGCTGGAGGAGTTTTATTCAAAGCGAACTGTCAAGGGGGTCCCATAAATCACCCAACCGCGTAAGGAACGCAAAATCTGGGAACATAACACCGGTATGACCGAAACTAGGGCGGCAAGAGTGGAACAAAAAACTAGGCATAAGGCCGAGCCTTCCACCCTTTACCAAGTATATAGATGCATTAATTAAATAAGAGATATTGTGATATCCTAACATAATCCTGTCCATCATGGAGCAATCTTCAACTTCACCTGCAACTAACAACGCTATAAGAGGGGCTGAGCAAAGCGGTAACATAGCCAAGCAACGGTTTGCTAGGAAAGGTGAAAAAGGTTAGAGGCTGACATGGCAATTTGGGAGGCTTGAAGAGCAAATGATAGGCAGCACAGCATAGCGCTAGAATGAAGCAACTAGCATGGCAATGATAGTAGTGAGATCCAGGGTAAGGTCATCTTGCTTGGAATCCCGCTAGGAAGAAGAACGAGTCCATGAAGAAGACGAACGGGAGTAGTCGAACGAATCCTCACAATCGCAACATTACCGAAACTAAGAAGCAACACCGGAAAGAAACGAACAACATGGTAAATGCACAATCATAAACATGGCATGATGCACAAACAAGCATGATGCATGTCCGGTTTAATAAGGCATGGCATGGCAAACTTCAACACACAATACTACAAATTAAGTGGAGCTCAATATGCAACGAGTTGCATATTGACAAAACACCACATTGACATATTTAGTTTAATCTCGTTTATTTACCCAACAATATTAAATGTTGATTAACATGGCAAGGGGTGTAACAAAAGAAAACTAACTATTTAGGCAAGTTTAAATGAGGCCGGAATAACGAACAACAATTCCGGACAATCCCCATATGCATATTTCGAATTTGGTACTATTCTGCCCTAAAACATATTTTATTGTTGTTAAACAGGAAAATAAAGTGCACCATGTTAAACTAGGCATTTTTCCACCCCATTTACATATAAAGTTTATTAAATTTGGAACTACGGTTATTTAGTTATGAAATAAATCATTTTAACATGGCATTTGATCAAATTTAAACAAACAACATTTTAAACATTTTACACATGGATGAAAGTGGCATATTATTAATCTACACAAAATTCTAAGCATTTTACATATATAAATTATTTACATAAGATGCACAGTTGTGGTGTTATTAAATGCATGATGTATGAGGGTTTTTCTGTAAAACTGTTAATTCACTCGATAATGTGAAAATAGCAGATCTGGAAAAAAAACTCTACAGTGGCCGAAACTGAAACTGGAGCAGGCCCAATAGTGCACAGGGAGGGTTTGGGCGGCTCACCATGGGCCATGGCCCAGATCTGGGGATGCGGTGGCCCACGCGGCAGGGCAAGGCGCGGCTGCGCCCTGGCGCTCGTCCACACTGGCGGGATCGAACGAGGAGGCGCGGTCAACGCGCTCGGGAGCGGTGACCCGCATCAATGCAGGAGCGCGCCTGAGGTCGCAGCAAGCAGGGAAAGCAGAGGATGCAACGGCGCTGGGCTTGAGGAGGCCGAGGTCACGAACGAAGGGAGCTAGGCCTGCGTAGTTGCGTCCGGGTCGATGACTCGACCAGATCGAGCGAGGACCAGCTAGCGGCGAAGAGGGACTTGGCGCTGGGGTCGTCCAATGCAGGAAGCAGAGGGTGAGCAGGAGAGTTGGCACTGGTCGTCGTCGCCCCCGTACGCAGAAGCAAGGGAGACCGGTGTTGGGGGCTTGGGAAGGTCGATCCGGGCCGGACCCGGTTGCCTCCGAGGCTTGGGCGCACCGGAGCTTCGAGCTGGAGGCGGCGAACGGCATCCATGGCCATGGCGGCTCCCTGTTGCAGCGGTACAGAGAGAAAGAGAGACGCGTGAGAGAGAGAGAAGTCGGGAGAGAGAGAAGAGAAAAGGGGAACTGGCATGCGCAGCTCACCGGGGTTCTAACAATGCACGCGAGGCATGACAGATGGAGCGACTCCAGTGGCGCTCGAACGAGGAGGCAGAAGCGTGGCGGTGCCCAGTGGCTCACGGACAGTAGCAGCAGCGGCATCTAGATGGTCACAGCGGCTAGACGCGGGGAGGAGACGATGGAGAGGACAGGGAGGCGCTGTATCGAGCGAGGCTCGGGGATGAGGGAGATCGAGTGCTGCAGGTTGATTCGATTTCTGTGGGGATTGGCCGGTGCTGAAGAATTAGGAGGGAGGGGACTGACTGCTGGCGGTTGCAGGAGATGTGGAGGCTGGTCGGCTAGCTTGGATCTGAGGGAGAAGGTAGTTGGCTGGTTGGTGAAGACGAGGGGATCAGCTGGGTGAGATCCCGATGGGACCAGGAGATGGCGGCGGGATGGATGGAATGGATGGGACAACCTAGGATTTAGGGTTTGGTCTCAAAATAGACTAGAGTCTATATATATAGGAAAGAGGGGAGTTTTTGGGTCATCCGATTACGATCGAACGGCTCCGGGAAAAATGGGCAAGGGAGTCTAATAAATAAAACGAAGATATTTTACGGATGTTAGGGGATGATTCGAATCCAACGGAGATGACTGTGCGGGTCAGGTTCAGGGCAGGTTTCGGGCGCACACGAGGGGTCTGAGAGAGGTCGACGAAGACAAGGGTCTTCTAACAATTGGTCAACAGAGACAAAGAGAGAATTGGCTCGGCAACTACGAACGGTAACGAGTTTTATAAAAACATGCGGATGCAATATGCATGATGACATGATGAAAAGCAACAACAACAAAATAAAACACACGACGACAACGAAAAACATGGAAGGCGTCTGAAGCGTCGGTCTTGGGGCGTTACACTCTCATAGGAAATGCTCTCAATGTCACATATGGTGGAGTCGCTCATGTGGTGGTGGCTCTCCTCATATGTCAATTGGGGCATCTCGTCATATGTGGATGTCGGAGAGATGTAGGTGCAAATGTCTCCATGATCAACTCCTATCGCTGACTTGGTTGAAGGGATAATCCCATTCTCAACCTCCTCGTCCATAACGCCTCCATAGATGAATGTCGTAGGATGTGGCAAAATATCACTCTCCTCCAAGACCAAAGCTAAAGTATCATGTGCGGTCTCGTAGCTTGGCTCGGAGTATGAGTCCAATATAGGCGTCGTCTTCATGTTATTGAAGAGGTGCATGCTCGTTGCCGTGGTCGAAGGGGATGGCCCTTGCTCGACCTTCTTGTCTCCATCTTGTTGTTGGAGGCCCATATGATGTGGCACCTCGTAGCTCGATTCCATGGCCGAAGGGAATTTCCCATGCTCGGCCATCTTCCTTGAGGGGCTTCCGAAGATGGAAGTGTCGGCCTCACTTGTAGGTAGTCGCCTTGGACTTGATGAAGTCATTGTAGGCGTACTCGTGGGAAGTAGGCGAAGATGTCGTACATCCAAAGGCGAAGATGCCTTGATAGGACTTGGCGAAGATGCCAACGTGGTGGTGGCAGCCGTAGCTCTGTCTTGGTGGTGCTCGTCTCGCGGTCTTCTCTTTTGCTCATGAAGCTTGGACTTGGCGTGAAGTAGGGCTTGTTGGGACTTGTGCATTTGTGCTTGGCGAGCATCTTCATGATGATGTTGTCATTGTATTACTTGAGCTCGTAGTAGATGTCGTTCATCGTCGTCCTACACATGGTGCTTGGAGGTGACTTGCCCTTCATGACGATGTGGATCACGAATGTGATGGTGGTCGCCATGGAGATGTGGACGAGGATGAATTGCGCTTGCATCACTTGGGTGCTCTAAAGATGATCGACTTGGTCGCCGCCGCCTTGAATATGACGAAGGGGAAGTAGACTTGATTAAGGCCCGAATCTCCTCCATCCTTGCATCTTGCTCCTCCTTTTGTGCGAAAATCTTGTTGTCGATGTAGTCCATTTTCCTTGCTTCGGAGTGATGAATGTCGATGGAGAGGTTCTTGATGCACTGTCGCAATCTTGATTGTGTGCCTTGCATTTGTCGTTGTAGATTGGAGATTGACGATTTGGTGATGTAGTTGTTCACGCTATCGTTGTTGTCGAAGACCGGAGATGAAATGCCTCTCCTATCCATCACAAGACTCGAGAAAATATGAGTGGAAGAAAGGAGAGAATTATACCAAATGTACCTTGATCGATGTTGAAGATGGGTTAGTGATCACTCAATGATGTAACAAGGAAATAGCACAATTGGTACCAATCTTGTCAATTTCTCACACCTACACAAGTAAGGCTTTTGGTGGAGCTCCGTGAGGATAGTGGCACAAAAATTTCATGCAAAAAGTTAGCAAGAGTCAATAATGTTGAAAGAGATTCACAAATTTGCAAATGTAACAAGTAGACCAATAGTAATGAAAGGCACACGACACTACTAGGGAAAAGCCTATACACAGAATCTTATCGGCAGCGTGCTTTAAAATAAGGCGCTGCTGCTAATTAGCAGTAGCGAGCTCAAGAATAACTCGCTACTGAAATAAATATAGCAGTAGCGCGCCTGCTCAAAGACGCGCTACTGCTATAATTCCCACGAGGCCGCCATGAGGCTAGTTATAGCAGCAACGCGTTATAACAACGGGCGCTACTGCTATGTTGATTTAGTAGGCTAGTTCATTTAGTTGATTTAGAACATTTTGATTTAGTTGATTTAGTAGGCTAGTTCATTTAGTTGATTTAGAACATTTTGATTTAGTTGATTTAGTAGGCTAGTTCATTTAGTTGATTTAGTAGGCTAGTTCATTTAGTTGATTTAGTAGGCTAGTTCATTTAGTTGATTTAGTTGATTTAGTAGAGTTCGATCACATGCTTATTAGTGTAGAATCTAAGGAAACTATTAATAGTGTAGATAATCCATATGTACTTATTTGCGAGGCTATTTATTAATTGATATGTTTTTCTTATTCAAAAATTGGCAAAGAGCATATCTGTGAGTTATGGTATCGAGCCTGATGAAGAAGGCTCAGCTGGACTACGCCTTACTACAAGGGGCTCCGTCACAACCTGTACTTACCGCGTGGACACGGTCGGTCACACACACTTAAACTCGGTTGGGTGGAAGAAATTCCTCGATGGCAAGAATTTTCATGTTGGACAGGCCATCCTAATTACTATCAGGAACACCAATGCCCAGGCTTGAGGATGATGATTGTCTTCGATATCATCTAGAACTACATATGTGTGTGTGTGGATATATCATCTAGAACTACATATGTGTGTGTGGCTATATCATCTAGAACTACATATGATGATCGTTGTCGATATCATCTAGAACTACATATGATGATCGCCGTTGATATGACCTTGTACTGCTTGAGGATGCATGTTGACTATGCATGAAATTGTTATCTAGTACTCCCTTCGTTCCAAATTACTCGTCGTGGTTTGAACTAAAACCACGACGAGTAATTTGGAACGAAGGGAGTACTACCCAGTAATGGTTTATGAATTTGATATCTACTAGCAGTACCTAGTATCTAGTATCTGAAAGGGAAACTGAAAGGGAAAGGGGTACGGGAGGAAAATGATGAAAGATATAGCAGTAGCGAGGGACTGCAAAATCGCTACAACTAAGTAATAGTAGCGCATTCAAAAAGTGCTGCTGATATCGTCAACAGTAGTAGCGCGGGTACGGGCCGCGCTACTACTATAAGTTAGCTGTAGCGCCTTATTTGTAGCGCGGCCACCCGCGCTGCTGCTAGCCTCAAAACCCGCACTACTACTAGGGTTTTTCCTAGTAGTGCGGGAACACACGCACGAATAGATAAATGGGGTCGTGCAACCAAGGAATGAGCATAAAATGTGGAAATCCACGGAAAACGCTCGTATTGCACAACTCTAGAGAGACGCTAGCATGATTGCTCAATAGGCAGATATGACACTTGTGCACAACCTATAAGATACAAAATGTAGCAACTTTTTATCCCAAGTATGCTATGTATGTATGGTTCCCGGTGTTTCTCACAAGATGATCCAAGATGATCATATATGACAATATTATATGCTATGTGGTATGATGCTATGGCTATTGCTTACAAGCTTCTTTACTCACTATTTCATTGCTTAAAATCTTATTATTTTTTTTGTATGGTTACTTTTGCACAATGCACAAACCAAGATAGCAATAGTGTATATGCAGGAACAAACTTGTGATGCAAGATATGATATGATAGCAAGATGATACCAATATGATATGGTATATATGCAATAGGAAGTATGATCACTAATGTGCACAAGTAACATTGCCGGCAATACTCAATGGCTAGTCTCGATAGGCAAGTGACGCAAAATAGGCTAGGGGTTAACAATGTAATGGCAAGGAGAATGTACAATGATGTCGTCGAGGCTACCGTCCATTCCAATGATGAGTGGCGGTGTTCTTGACGTCGACCCATTCCTAATTAGCCAAAACACCTTAGGAAATGGAAAAACCACAACTCAAAATCTCAAGGACAAAAGTCAAATGGTGGTAGCGGAATGTGGTAGTAGTTTGCACTCGGCAATGCAGAAGTGGATTGATGGGCTATACACATGTCGGAGTTGAAGTTGCCGTCCCTAAGTAGCTTAAACACCTTAGGGGACACAAGCCACAACTCAAACAACAATTGGGTTAAGTTGGGGAACAAAATGGGTTAGGTTGCGCAAGTCGGTGGTGGTGTAGCGGATGATGTGGTGGAAGCCCTAGGCAAAGATGCCAAAATTCCAAATTCTTGATGGATTCTAATGATCTTGGTAGTATTTTTGTGGGATAGGGGATGTCAATAGCTTCAAAACAAGCTAAAGAACGTTGAAATCGGAGTTCGGATGAAGTAGTTATGGACAAAACAACAATCAGCCGAAGTTGAAATCTACAGGTGTCGGACGTCCGGTAATGGACGGATGTCCGGTCGTCGGACGTCCGGTGAAGCTCAGAAATCCACTGTTTTAGCTCGGGTTAGGGGTTCCGGTCATCTGGTAAAGGGCGGACGTCCGGTGGGTCGGGGTCAACGAGGGATTTGAGCTCCGGGACGCGACTTTGGGCGAAATTTGGGGATTTTGGGGTCAAAATTGAGCAAATTTCGTGGATGAAAGATGGGAAAACTTGGGGAGATGCTAGATCCACTAGAAACCAAGCAAATTCATGGATCAAAATCAACAAAACATCATCAAACCAGCAAATCACAAAAAAATGGGGCTATTTTTGGTGGGGATTTTCGAAATTGGGGAAGAACACAACAAAATTAGGCTAGAAAACAAAGGGGATAGGGGCTCCAAGTTCGTAATCAACCTTGCTCTTTCACGATTGGAGGGGATCCTACGAAGAACAGGAAGAACACGAGGAGAAATCATGAGGGGAAACACGAAATAAATCACTCAACCAACAAGATTTGGTCACACATATGCTAGATCCTCGAAACACAAAGAGTGATACACGATTCAAAGTCAACAAAGGACGATACAAAGGTCTTATCCATGAGGAGATCTTGAAGGGTCTTCCTGTGATGGGGTCTTGAATCCGCTTGGGGGATCTTCTTCGAAGAGGTCGTGAGCTCCAAGGAGAAGTAACCAAGTGGATGAGCAAAGCTCTATCACAAATATGAGCTAAACCAATGCTAACCCTAACTAGGAGGAGGAGGAGGTCTATTTATAGTCCAAGTGCAAATGGGGGTGAAATGAAAGGGTACATGGGCCTCGGGCCTGTAACTGTGCACACACAGGCAGCGGATGTCCGGCCTTTACCGGTCGTCCGAGGGACCAGACGTTCGGTAGGGCTCGGACTTCCGCTATTTTCATTCTGTAAAAGTGACATCGGACGTCCGAAGATGGCCGGTCGACCGGTCCTAGACGGACGTCCGCTCATTGTAGCTAGCGATGGCTGGGGCTTGGACCGGCTAGGGCTTCGGGCGCCAGACATCCGGTCCAGACCGGTCGTCCGATTGTTGTAGATTTCTGACAGCTTCTCCGTTTGGTCCTTGTACTTGGTGTCCTCGTCGTCTTGTCCATGGCCTCCCTCTTTGTTCCTAGTCATGCATAGCACATATGTTTGAGGTAGTAGCCATGTCTCACATGTGGAAAGTGGCGGTTCGGAGAGGAGCGTGTTCACCTTGTGTCTAATGGCGTATAGTCGAGGTCTCATCTTATGTATCCTTGGGTCATGGGGAGTGGTCAAGTGAACATGGGGATGATCGTAGGATGCTCCACATCACGCTGGCACTATGAGGGGGCAGCGGCGGCATTGGGGCCGCAGGTGCCGCGGACGCCATAGGAGACATGACTGGCGCAGGTGGCACCGTTGTCATTTCCCCTATGGCCGGAGCGGAAACGTACGACGATTGGGATGCGATGGCTGTAGGCAGCTCGGATGGCATACCCTCCCCGCTACCTGTGTCCGAGGACACGAGTGAGGCAAGCAACAATGTCGCCCTCCTTGCAAGCTCGTAACAGGCACATCCAATGCCAAAAGGTATCGCTTGGGCAAAAAGAGAGGAACGGTATGTGGATGGCCCATCCTTCTCTTCCCACACGTTAGTATTCAAGCCACGAAGCGGTGGCGCCGTCAGTGTCAATGAGCACACGAGGAACTCAGTACAAACAATTATCCCACCAGGGATAAACCCTGAGTGAGACGTTGGTGCAAATCCGTTGGTCGACGTCCTGGCAAGCGCGCTCGAGCGGAAGGCCTCTCCCATCAGCATGGCCTTTTGTACTCGCTGTCGTGGGATCATTGACAAATGTGAGGAAGGGAAGAGAGGAGCTGGACCTTCTTTTCTACCATGCCTCATCAGCCGCAAGCATTTGAAATAAGCTCCACAGGCTCCTTGCCAGAGACGGGTGCATTACTAATGGACCGCCAAGCCTCTCTCTTGTGTGTTTTCCCATTTGTTATCCTTTCTGGACAGGGATGGAAGCACAAACGGAGGGGGCAATCCCAAATGGGGAAGGAGATGTTATGCTTGATAAAACGCACACCCGGCAAAGGAATGAGACATGAACGAAAGCTAGGTTAGCATGTTCATTAAGTCGTCTTTAAAAAGTTTCGCCTATCCCTTGGACAACCAAGATTTTTGTATGGCAAGCCCTTTCGTATGATGGCACCTCGTTGTATTTGACTGCGCCACTACCTTGTTTCAAGCATGCTCAACATGGTAGGCAGTTGCGTCGGAGACCGTTGAGGAAAAACTTGTCGGGGCATATCCTCGCCAGTTGAATGCTAAGGATCTGTTCCTCGCGGCAATCGCGGCAGCATGCTACTGGCGGGCAACCAAAGTACACTAAGGGAACTAACCATACGAATATCAATGGGTAAATAGAAAAGAGATAGCGCGTGTCGTGATAATTAAAGCATTATTTCAACAAGTGCAAACTCACAAACGGTACGGGGCCTAAACACAAGGCACATGATTGTTTTTGTTATAGGGCACCACGGCAGCAAAAACGACTCTAGGCAGGGCGAACTCATCTTAGGGGGCCCTGGGGACGGAAAGGACCTTGTCAGCCAGAGGACCGACCTTCTCTTGGGTGGCAGAAACATCGGCGCCCGGTGGCAATCTCTTGAAGCCGTCAAAAAGGTCAAGGTCTGTGTGGTGATAAGCAAGGTTGCTCAGGACCATGAAGAGGGTGTCGCGATCAAGTCTCCGGGACTCATTCGCAAAGCAGGCATCCCTGTCCTCTTCATACGTCCTCAGCCCTTCGATCAAGCCTTCGAAGAAGAGTGTCAGTTTGGCGCTTGGAACTTCGTGATAGCCAGCGGAGAAAGCCCAGATTTTTATGTTCATCATTGAGATCTAGGCAGTGAGGCGCTCGACAATATCAACTAGGCTCTTGATACAGAGGTCGCGCTGCTCGACTTGCTTCACCAGTTTGTCCTCCGTGTCCTTTTAGATGATTCTCGTGTTTTCCAAGTCCTTCATCAGCTGCTTCTCACGAGCCCCGGCAGACTCAGTTTCACTCTCCAGGGTGCCCAGCCTTCATGTCGATGATAATGCCATTAGTGGTGTCGAGATCTTGGCTCTTGGAGGAAAGCTGCGATTGCACCTCCTTCAGAAGAATCTCCGCCGTCTACGCTTCCTCCTTGAGAGCTACAATTTTCTTGGCGCTTCCGGCAAGGTCCTCTGTCAGTTTGGCCACCTGCTGATCGAGGTCAGCTTTGGCAATGGATGCAGCGGCAAGATCATCAGCAATCTCCTTCAGCTAGGCAGCAGAGTCCTTGTGCTTGACCTCCAGATCCTTGGTACGCTGCTGGACAAGGGCCTCCAGTTCTTCATCCTTGCTGCAGAGAGTGGCCTTGAGGTTCTCTTCCCGGGAAGAAATGTCCTTCTCTTTGGCGTTCAGAAGCGTGGCGCGCTCCGCCAAACGAGCTTCCCGGGCAGCGATGTCCTCCTGGGCCATAGTCCAAGACAACACTGACCGAATCATTAGCCTCTTCAGCTCGCTGGGACAAGGGTTGCACGTTGTGTTGGATCTCTTCATCAAGGTCTACGCTCACTACCACGGACGAACCGGGGGCTCCGACCCCTGGTTGGGCAAGGACCAATGCCAGGTTCCTAGAAAATGGTTGCGGGGCCGCAGCCGATGTGTCGAACTAGGGAGGAGGTATCAAATTTGGAGTGGGATTTTCTCCTCGACCACCCCCTCTGATCCAGGCACGCTACCGGGGGTCTTCTCTGCCTCCTTCCAGGCCTCTTGGGTATCCCCGGCAGAGTGTTCATGCCCCTCCGCGGCAGCGAGCTTGGCGGCCTCTTCAGCAGCATCCTTGCCAATGCTAGCCACTTCCTCCAGCAGCTCTGGTTCCTCGGCCAATGGGGCTACCAGCAGGATCAGTGAACAATGACAGGGAAATAATATGAGTCAGAAAGCTAGAGACTTGAAGCACAAATAAAGCAAGCCACAAATGACAAAGAGCAAGCAACTTACCCGGAGATGTTTGTCGTGGGGGGACATCATTTTCTCCGACAACACCAGTTGCCGGGGGATGACCCCCGGTCTCTTCTTCGGTAGGCACAACATCAGCATGGGACGATCCTTCCATGGAGGCCCTTGCCAGGGATTTCTCAGCTTGGGCATCGGGCGAAGTGAGCCCTTCCTAAGGAGTGTTGCCCTGGACGAGCCCCCTCTCTCCCTCGATGGAGATGGGACTCGCTCTCCCATGCCATCTGAGTGAGTCCTGGACTAGGGGGTGTCCGGATAGCCGAACTATCATCATCGGCCCGACTCCAAGACTATGAAGATACAAGATTGAAGACTTCGTCCCGTGTCCGGATGGGACTTTCCTTGGCGTGGAAGGCAAGCTTGGCGATACGGATATGTAGATCTCCTACCATTGTAACCGACTTTGTGTAACCCTAGCCCTCTCCAGTGTCTATATAAACCGGATGGATTTAGTCCGTAGGACGAACAACAATCATACCATAGGCTAGCTTCTAGGGTTTAGCCTCCTTGATCTCGTGGTAGATCTACTCTTGTAACACACATCATCAATATTAATCAAGCAGGACGTAGGGTTTTACCTCCATCAAGAGGGCCCGAACCTGGGTAAAACATCGTGTCCCTTGTCTTCTATTACCATCCGCCTAGACGCATAGTTCGGGACCCCCTACCCGAGATCCGCCAGTTTTGACACCAACATTGGTTCTTTCATTGAGAGTTCCTCTGTGTCGTCACCGATAGGCTCGATGGCTTCTTCGATCATAAACAATGACGCGGTTCAGGATGAAGCACGTGCTACACCCGTCTAGGATACAGCACAACGGAGACACGGGCGCAAACGTGCAGCAGGGACCCGTTGCAAGGATTCTTTTCAGATTAAGACCCTGTGTAAACCTTTCTTACTGTCTCTTGTTGATACACATCCCCCGGTTTTCTACCATAACCGAGGAGGAGGCTGGCGTTTTGGCATCGGCCGCGTCAGAAGTTCCCGCCTGTACCTGGACACTAGGGGCTTAGGGCATTGTTCTGCCCGGTATTATAAAGACCGAACACCTCAGGGAGTGTTCAGCGTCTCGAGTTAGGCCTTATATGCACCAGCTCCGAATCATGTCTTTGGTCAAATGTTGGGTTTGCCCGGCTCCTGTGTTTTGCTGCCTTACGTTCCGCTCCATCGGCTAACACGGCACCAGGAGAACTACTGCGATTGTGCCCCGGTTCGGCCGGGCGAGCACCTCAGTAGAAAAAGCCGAAAATTGACTGTCATGATATAGCGAGAGACTGGTCAACCACTCGATCGACTATTGGAATGTTTAGAATTCCTCCGCTTTGACGAAGGACCCTTCCCGGTCAGGCACATACGCGCCCCGAGTTCGGAGAGCGCGGTGCCTCTAGGGGCTATATAGTAGCCCCACCATCGAGCTCCTATGGCTAAGTGAAAGTGATAAAGCAGTATAGTCCGGTTGCCTAGTTTGCTATGCTATCACCTCCTTCAAAGGACCAAGACGTTGGATTAAGTGTGAAAAAGCACTTTTGTTTTTTGCAAACACCCCCGCACCATGTGCGTGGGAGCTGAAGCCAAAGACTGCAACTTTCAGGTTATTCATACATATACGGGCGCACAGGAGATAGTTCAATACTTGAACGCACAAGTATAAAAAGCCGTTGCATTATAAACATGATCTCAGAAATCATACATGTCCTTTAAACATAACATCTTTCGAGTACTGCGACTCTATTAAACGAGTGCCCTGCAGGACTTCCTAAAAATAGTGCTCGGCGGGTAATCGGCTTTTGTCTGAACCCCGGGATGCAATAGCGGTGGCATCCATCTCCGCCCAGTATGTTTTCACATGGGCGAGAGCCATCCGTGCACCTTCTATGCATGCCGACCGCTTCATCACCTTAATATGCGGCACCGCCCCAAAGAATTGCTGCAACAAGCCAAAATAACTCTTCGGCTTGGGCCTTTCCGGCCACATATGAGCGACCACATCCGTCATGGCAAGTCCGGACAATCTATTCAGCTCAGCCCACTCAGCCAGCCGATCAGTCAACGGAAGTGGACGCTCCGGACTATGGAATTGAGACCAGTAAAGCTCTTCCATTTCGTGATCCTTCTGGCTTCGGAAGTGCACGACTGCGTCCGCCGCACTCGCCGCCAAATCCAGATAAGGATCATCCGCACCACACAACTGGCCCAACTGAGCATACTTCGGATCCGTGAACTTCCTACGCAGAAAAAAGGGCTTTCCAGTCGCAATGTCTCCGGCTTGACGCAGTTCCTCCTTCATTGCCCGCATCTCACTCCGGGCATCCTTGACTTTGGCAGCGGCCTTCTTCAGGCCCTCTTGCTCCACTCGGTGTTCTCCTTCAAGAACCTCACAACGGTCGGTAGCATCTTTTAATTTCAAGGCCATTCCAGCCATCTCTTCCCTGCTTCGGCAGTGAGCAGCCTTTTCGGCTTTTAGCTCTTCCGCTACCTTCGAGGCAGCTGCATCACTTTCCCTGGCTTGCTCCTTGGCTCGAGCAAGCTCTGCTCGAAGGTCTTCCACAGCAGCGGCACCATCTGCATCAAGCATACAAATTGTAAGGAATGGGCGTCAGCTCCCTTACTAGCCGCCCGCGGAGCAACCACCTACCTTATGAATCATCAAGTCGTTTATTGACCAGCGCGATGTCCGCATCCGCAACATCGAGTTGCCTCTTCAGCTCGGCAACTCCATCAGTCCGACTGGCCACCGAATGTTTCGCCACCTGCATAGGAAAGGCGACATTCTATTACTGAGATTATGATCCTTGGCACGCTGTCGCTTTCGACAGCATACCAAGTCTCAGGGGCTACTATCTATACAGGGCGCACTCCATGTGCAAAACTGTCAAAAGGTATGTCATTTTTTGCGTACCTCAAACCCCGTCAGCAAATTTCCGACGGCCTCATACAACCCGCTTTCGGCGGATGAGATCCTCTCAATTACCATACTCATTAATGTGCGGTGATCTTCCGAGATAGACGCCCTCTTGAGCAAATCCTGCAGCTCCACCGGTCGTACTCCAATGGGTGCCGGACTCTCCGGCCCCGCCGGACTCGGGGAGACCCTCCGTGACGACACCTCAGGGTTGTCCGCCCCGCCCGACGGGGCAGCAGATGGAGGCGTTTCGCTCTCCATCATCTCTGGACGAAGGTCCCCCGAAGTTGAGCTCTGCTAAGATGGGCAGAGATCCAAACTACAAGGTGAAAACTTTGGTTACCTTTGGAAATAATATAGGGGCGTTCCCTATTACAAAATTCCCCCTTTTTTACTTACGGCTCGCTGGAGGGCTGATTCCTATGGGGAGACTGTGCGGCCGGGGCTCTTCCTGGCACAGGACCTTCCGGTGCAGATTTCTTTCCCCACTTTGAGGCCTTGGCCTCCGGGTCTTCGGAAGCAGTCCTCTTCTCCCCCTGGAAGGAGGGACTCTCGATTCCCCCTTACTGAAAGCCTCCTTGGCAGAGGTGGTAGTTTCCCTGTGCCCCCCTTCGCTCTCCTCCGAAGGCGCAAACTCCAACATTTTGACTAACACGGGATCCGGCGTGGTCTCAGGGAGGGGGCCAGACACCGTATCAGTTTTGCTTGCGCTATCAACTCCTGTCCAAGGGATAGCTGGTTAAAAGGCAGACCCATGATAAATAAATGGACAATATGTCCGGACACAGGGCTACTTACTTGAGTATCCGGGAGATTGCAGCTTAGGCCGGCGTCCTCGGTCAAGTCCGGACGCATCTCTTGCAATCCGAAGAACAGTTTGTACATCTCCACGGGTGTCAAACCCATGAAGTGTTGGAGAGCTCATGGCCCCTCCGTATTAAATTCCCACAGGCGGAGGGGGCGACGTTTGCAGGGTAGAAGGCGCCGGATCAGCATAACCTGTGCCACTACGACCAGATTAATCTCCCTTTCTTGGAGGCCTCGAATCCGGTCCTGCAACAGGGGTACGTCTTTGGACGGCCCCCAGTTAAGCCCCTTGTTGACCCATGACATCAGTCGTTGTGGAGGGCCCGAGCGGAAGATGGGCGGCGGCTTCTGCCTGCTGCCCCTTGGAGCGGTGATATAGAACCACTCCTGTTGCCACGAGCCGAGCTCCTCCTGAAAAGAGCCCTCGGGCCATGGAGCATCGGCCCTCTTGCTTATAGCCGCCCCGCCGCACTCTGCCTGACGCCCCTCAATCATCTTCAGCTCCACGTTGAAGGTTTTGAGCCACAAGCCGAAGTGAGGGGTAGTTTGGAGGAAGGCTTCGCAGATGACAATGAATGATGAGATGTGGAGGATGGACTCCGGAGCCAAGTCATGGAATTCCAGCCTATAGTAAAACATGAGCCCCCTCACGAAGGGATCCATCGGAAAGCCTAAACCCCGACGGAGGTGAGACACGAACACGACGCTCTCGCCGGGCTCGAGAGTAGGAATAACTTGCCCTCGGGCAGGCAACCTATGCGAAATCTCGTAGGTCAAGTACCTGGCGTCTCTCAGCTTTAGCACGTCTTCTTTCGTGATGGAAGAGGGCATCCACCGGCCTCGTAGGTTGGAGCCGGACATTGTCGAAGGACGAAGGTACCCGAATCTGGAGCCCTGGGTGTTGGAACTCAGGAGCGAGGGGCGGATTCGATTGAGGATTGAAGAAAAAGAACAGGCCTTGGTCTCATTATAAAGAGGAAGAATACCAAGAGCCGTCCCCGTGACCGTTTGGAACCCGCCTTCGATGGCGGGGGAGTGGCAACGGGCGCGGTTGGGTTACCCACGTCCGTATTTATGAGAATCCGGGAATAAGGGGAACACGATCTCTGCCTCGACAAGACGTGCCAAGGAAACCGCTTCGCTAAACACGCTGAGGTGGCACAATAAAAACGATTCAAGAAAAGGCTTGGTAGTGGTGTGACGTCGCGCCACCAAATACGTTAGCAGATTGAACTTGTGTAATATTATTCTCTCTACGGTGGTACGTGGAGTTTATTTTGCAGAGCCGGACACTATCCTGGTGTTGACAATCTTCTATAAATTATTCGGAGGAGGAACCCGCCTTGCAATGCCGAAGACAATATGCGCGCCGGACTCGTCGTCATTGAAGCCTGGTTCAGGGGCTACTGAGGGAGTCCTGGACAAGGGGGTGTCCGGATAGCCGAACTATCATCATCGGCCGGACTCCAAGACTATGAAGATACAAGATTGAAGACTTCGTCCCGTGTCCGGATGGGACTTTCCTTGGCGTGGAAGGCAAGCTTGGCAATACGGATATGTAGATCTCCTACCATTGTAACCGACTCTGTGTAACCCTAGCCCTCCCCGGTGTCTATATAAACCGGATGGCTTTAGTCTGTAGGACGAAGAACAATCATACCATAGGCTAGCTTCTAGGGTTTAGCCTCCTTCATCTCGTGGTAGATCTACTCTTGTAACACACATCATCAATATTAATCAAGCAGGACGTAGGGTTTTACCTCCATCAAGAGGGCCCGAACCTGGGTAAAACATCGTGTCCCTTGTCTTCTGTTACCATCCGCCTAGACGCACAGTTCGGGACCCCCTACCCGAGATCCACCGGTTTTGACACCGACACCATCCTTGATGGGAGAAGCCTGTCCCATGCCTTCTTGCTGGGGGCTGAGTCGGGGGCTTGGCGCTGGATCAATCATGCTGCCTTGCACCAAGCCGTGCCTTCCGAAGGCCCCGAGGACTCCACTTGCTTGGATCACTTGGCTTAGTGGATGAAGGTTTCTTCCTCATCCCTCTCAAGGATGACAAACAAGATTGGGTCAGAAAACCCGCAAGTACATGATGCTTCGATAAGAAGAGATAATGTTTCTTATACTCTGAGTCAATGAGCATGGAGCCCAGCGCAAACTCCATAGGTGATGGGGTCGCCCTGCCTCTCTTCAGGGTCAGAGAAGCAGTGCTTCCTGGCAGATTTGTGCCCTTTGAGGTAGCAAGGGCTCCAGCGAGGACGAGCTACGCGAGGAGCTCAAGCCTGACTCAGGTCTGGGGTCGACCCCGATGATTGCTCGCCACTTGGTGGGAGGGGTCTTGGCTCAGAAAGGCGAGATGAATGGCGGTGCACCATGTCCGGCCCCTCGACCTTAGAGATGGTCTTCTTCTCCCTCTTGGCGGCGGGCGCTAGAACAGGGGCCGACGTTCCTTGGTAGGGCCGCCTACGAGTGCGTGTTCCAAGACTGGCTCCGGGCTTGAAGGCCCGCTGTGAGGCACTCCTCCTCTGGCTGCTTCACTTCCTCAACCTCGTCCCTCTCTTGGGCCTCTGCTTCCACGATATAAAGGTCTTCGACCTCGGCAAGCTTGTCCTCGGCAGCCTCCTCCGCGGCATGCCCCTCTCTCTTGCCATGGGAAGAGCCTTCATCTTCGGCCTCCTCCTCCCCTTCTTCCTCCCCTCTTCTGGGCCTTACCTTCCCGGCAGCCCAGAGCGCCTTGTCCTCCTCGATCTGCCTCTTGATATACTCAGCTTCTACCTTAGAGGTGCGCTTGAACATATTGTTTTCCACCCTGGTAGCCCTTTCCTCCAGGTTGGAAGCCCACTCAAGCTCTGCATCAAGTTCCGGAAATTGCCAATCAGCTGCAACTCCATGCGCATTACAATCCGGCATCCACTTCAAAATCTGGTCCAGGGAAGAGTTGACGTTCAGCGGAATGACCTTTGTCGGCAATTTGAACGGCCCAAGGCTACCGAACAATTGTTCGCACAACCAGGTGTGGCCATAAACCGTCAAATTGTTGGTAAGGCATGGGTACAGGTGCATCATGTCCCCTGCATCTCCATACCGCCAGGCAAACTTGTCCCTTTGCTGCAGCGGTGCAATGCAGCATCGGAGGAAGTCAGCCCCCACCAGTTCGATCATTAGCCCAGCAGCCTTGAGGCGGGCAATCCTATTCAAGGCCGGGCGAAGCCTATCGTCAGTAAGGCCTAGCTTCCCCCAATGCTTGCTGCGTACGACGCGCTCCGTCCGCGCCCGGCAGTAGTCTGAAGCGTTTGATCCTGAATCCAGCACCAATCTGCTCTCCATTCTTCCCATCTGCCGCGCTGTTGACCAAGAATGTAATCCCAAACATTCCTTGCCACCCGGGGGATCCAGCTTATGTTTCCTGAGCAGATATTCTTGTCCTCAACCCGTGGGACGAAGAAGTGCCTGAACAGATCCACGTTGGGGGCAACTCCGACGAAGTTCTCGCGTAGATGGGCGAAAATCTCCATGCACGCGCATTGCATTCGGCGTTAAATCCAGGAGGTGGAATCCATATATTACCTTCATCGCCTTGAAGAAATTTGAGAAAGGAGGGCTGAGGCCGCAGAGGAAATAGGCACAAAAAAAGCGATACTAATTGGGTGGATCCTTCTCCCCCACATATATCCATACCTCGCGACCAAGGTATTGTTGTCCAAGCTCGACGGGAAGAACACTACATCTTCCCACCACTTCCTATCTAGCTCTGTTGCCTTCTTCTTTTTCCCCTCCGCCGCATTTTCCTTCGTGACGGTCGGACGCTTCCCCCTTCCGGCAGTTTTCTTCCCAAACCTTCTGGGTTGTGTGGAGGGTGGAAGGCTAGACGAGATATCAGAGGTGATTGTGGGCCTCGAGAGTGTTCGTTTGGCTTGAGGAGGAAGATGATGGTGGGTGAAACGGATGCGAATGAGCAGTGCCCCTTCACGTTTTTCTCTTTTATGACGAACAAACATGGGGGGAAGGGGCGACTCTTCGCTACTTTCTCTCAGGAAGTTATTGTTTTACATTAACTACTACAGTCACCACGACCCCACGACCTGCGGTAATTACGCAGAGTGGACGTTAAGTTGACTAGTCATCATAACAAACCACTGCAGGCGCAAAATTTCCTCAACACGTATTCGTGCACCATTTGGGCCCTCACCCAACGTGCAAGGCACACGTACGGCTCAGGCTCGGGGGCTTCTGTCGGGGTACACAAACCGGGGTGTATGTTTCCCCTGACTTGTGCACGGACAGCGAGCCTCTGACCTGGCAGCAAGGGAGCAAACAGCACCAAGCATTCAAGTTAGGGCCAAGCCAGAGAGATAGCTCTTTGAGAGATCAAAGGGCGGATCAAGAAGACCAAGACAAGCCAAAGCAATTGGATATCACTAAGGGAAAACCTCCCTTTCCAAGCAGGTGAGCTCGGTTAGGTCGAGGCTGGCCCTAGGACAAAGCCAATATTCCCCCGGCAGGCCTACTGGGGCGGCTGATGGTGGTCCACCCCGCCAAAACTGATAAAGGTGAAGGTCTCCCATCTTTCGATGAGATGGTGATTATCATTTCGGAGGAGAAGACTTTGACGATCCGACTACGTACGTGCAAGGTCGTCGCGCCTTAGCAATCCCTAAACCAACTCCGAGAGGTTATTGACCACGCCAGAGCACGATCAACCTGACCACAAGGGTCTATTTCCTGCGAGCAAATGAAGAACAAGAAAGAAACTGAGATTGTAATATGGATATTGCAAATATAAGATGAAATCTTTATTGATCAAGATGGGGTTCTGTGACGTCTTGGTATGGTTGTTGAACACAAATGAAGTACGTGAAGTTGCAGCTATGGCAAACTTTTAATCTAAACAAAACCCAAAGTCTAAACGGTGCCCTAAGGGCTGTATATATGGAGGAAGAGGGGGGAATTTCATGGCCCTTGGGGGAGGGGTCCGAAACCAACCCAATCTCTTGTTCCCCACACATACGAACTCTAAAAATAACCTATACTTATGTATTTCAAAATTACATGGGCCTGGCCCAATAATAAGGTGTCGCGGCACCTAGAATAGCCTCTGGACGAAATTTATGAAGTGGCATCTTGTATATTTCATCCAAGGCTTCATGCACTCATTATGGTGGCTTCAAAGTCCTGAAATCATCACTTGTAACTCCGTTCTTATTTCCCTTGTGCATGCCATCATCTCCATGCTTGTTCTTGCTTCAATGTTCATCCTTCTGAAGCTAGGCCCTTCATTTGTAAGCAAAACAAATGTATCCAATTTAGGCAGCATCATATTCTCATGAACATTAGAATAATTACCAAGAAACGGAAGTACCTGGTAATTCAATTGGCGTGCGCGAGCTGTAGTAATTGGTCCAGTATGTATAGTAGTAGGGACTATGGGTGTAACAACGGTATTGATGTCCTCATCATCCTCCCCTTCTTGAAATGAAGTCGTCCTTGACGGAAGCTCGTCTACCTCACCAAAATAAGGCTTCAAATCTGCAATGTTAAAACTGGGACTAACCCCAAAATATGCAGGTAGCTCAAGTTTATATGCATTATCATTTATTTTCTCCAATACCTTAAAAGGACCATCAGCACGTGGCATTAACATTGATTTGCACAAATTAGGGAATCTATCCTTATGCAAATGTAACCAAATAAGATCTCCAGGTGCAAACACAACATGCTTTCTACCCTTCTCTCCAGCAAGTTTATATTTAGCATTCATACGATCAATGTTTTCCTTAGTTAACTCATGCATTTTAAAGACCAATTCAGCATGTTGTTTAGCATCAAAATTAACCTTCTCCAAACATGGAAGAGGCAACAAATCAATAGGTGCACGAGGTAGGAAACCATACACAATTTCAAAAGGGCACATCTTAGTACTAGAATGCAATGAACTATTATAAGAAAATTCAATATGAGGCAAGCATTCCTCCCACATTTTCTTATTATTATTCAAAACAGCCCTAAGCATAGTAGACAATGTTCTATTGACTACTTCAGTTTGTCCATCGGTTTGGGGATGACAAGTAGTACTAAAAAGCAGTTTAGTCTCCAACTTAGGCCATAAACATCTCCACAAGTGGCTAAGAAATTTAGTATCACGATCTAAAACAATAGTATTTGGCACACCATGCAAGCGAATAATTTCACGAAAGAACAAATTAGCAGCATTAACAGCATCATCGCTTTTATGACATGGTATAAAGTGTGCCATTTTCGAGAATCTATCCACGACAACAAATATGCTATCCCTCCCCTTCTTTGTTCGAGGTAAATCTAAAACAAAGTCCATAGATATATCCTACCAAGGAACACTAGGTACAGGCAAAGGCATATATAAACCATGAGGATTGAGTCGTGACTTAGCTTTTTGACATGTAGTGTAGCGAGCAATAAAACGCTCAACATCCCGTCTCATCTTTGGCCAAAAGAAATGTATAGCAAGTACATCCTCCGTCTTCTTCACGCTGAAGTGTCCCATTAATCCTCCTCCATGCGCCTCCTGCAACAACAAAAGACGAACGGAGCTAGCTGGAATGCATAGCTTGTTAGCACGGAACACAAATCCATCATTAACGACGAACTTGTTCCACATTCTTGCTTCCTTACAATTCTGCATTACATCTTTAAAATCAGCATCATGCACATATTGATCTTTATTGGTCTCCAAACCAAATATTTTGAAGTCAAGTTGTGAAAGCATAGTATAGCGACGAGACAATGCATAAGCAATTACATTTTCTTTACCCTTCTTGTGTTTAATGACATAAGGGAAAGTCTCAATGAATTCAACCCATTTAGCATGTCTACGATTCAGTTTAGCTTGACTTTTAATATGTTTCAAAGATTCATGATCAGAATGTATAACAAATTCTTTGGGCCATAAATAATGTTGCCATGTTTCTAAAGTCCGAACAAGAGCATATAATTCTTTATCATAAGTTGAATAAATCATACTAGGCCCACTCAATTTTTCAGAAAAATATGCAACAGGTTTGCCATCTTGTAATAACACACCTCCTAATTCAATTCCACTAGCATCACATTCAAGCTCAAAAGTCTTATTAAAATCAGGAAGTTGGAGTAAAGGAGCATGTGTCAACTTATCTTTTAATACCGTGAAGGCTTCTTCCTGTAGGGTACCCCAAACAAAAGGCACATCCTTCTTTGTAAGCTCACTAAGAGGTGCAGCAATGTGCTGAAATCTCTCACAAAATGCCTATAGGATCCAGCGAGGCCAAGAAAACTCCTCTCTTGTGTGACCGTTTTGGGCTGCGGCCAACTCTCAATAGCTTCAATCTTGGATTTATCAACGTCAATTACTTGTGGAGTAACAACATAGCCAAGAAAAGATACTCAGCCGTTGCAAAAGGTGCACTTCCCAAGGTTACCAAACAAATGTGCATCATGTAAAGCAATAAAAACAACATGTAAATGTTCCAAATGTTCCTCCAAATCTCTGCTATAAATCAGTATATCATCAAAATAGACTACCACAAATGTCCAATGAAAGCACGTAAAACTTCGTTCATTAATCTTATGAAAGTACTAGGTGCATTAGTTAACCCAAAAGGCATGACTAACCACTCATATAATCCAAACTTAGTTTTAAATGTTGTTTTCCATTCATCCCCCAATTTCGTACGAATTTGATGGTATCCACTACGCAAATCAACTTTGGAGAATATTGTAGAGCCACTCAATTCAGCAAGCATATCATCTAGCCTAGGAATAGGATGACGATAACAAATAGTAATATTATTAATGCCTCTACAATCAACACACATACGCGGTGTACCATCCTTTTTCGGCACTAGATTAATAGGAACAACACAAGGACTAAGCGATTCGCGTATATAACCTTTGTCGAGAAGCTCCTGTACTTGATGCATAATCTCCATTGTCTCCTCTGGATTGGTACGGCATGGCACACGGTTTGGAAATAAAGCACCGGGAATTAAGTCAATCTGATGCTCAATCCCTCGAATAGGCTTGTAATCCTGGTGGCACGTCTTGTGGAAAGATGTCAGTGAACTCCTGAAAAATGTTAGTGACAGTAGGAGGCAAAGAGGAAGGTGTGTCCTCAAATGAAAATAATGCCTCTTTGCACACAAAAGCATAGCAAACACATTTGTTGAAATCTAGCTCATCAATATCAGGTTTGGTGGAAAATAAACATGCACTTTTCAATTTAATTTTAGAAGCAACACTAGATGGTTTATTGCTAGGCTTCATTTGTTGCTCAAAATCTTTTGCCACAATCTAATTTTCACTCTTATTTTTCTCCTGTTTTGCTTTATTAGCTCTATTAATATCATCTTTCAAAATGGAATCAGGAGACATAGGAAGCAAAGTAATATGTTTATCCTTATGAACAAGAGTATACTGATTGTTTCTACCATGGTGTACAGATTTTTTATCAAATTGCCATGGTCTACCAAGTAATAAGGAACATGCTTGCATGGGTACCACATCACAATCAACACAATCAGCATATGTAGAGATACTAAAATGCACATGAACAACACGTGTTACCTTAACCTTGTCGCTGTTACTGAACCATTGGATATAGTAAGGATGTGGATGTGGCCTTGTGGTGAGAGATAACTTATCCACCATCTCCATGCTAGCCAAGATGTTGCAGCTCCCTCCATCAATGATGACGCGAACAGAACGTTCCTTCACAACTCTATTTGTATGGAAAAAATTATGCCTCTGATTTTGCTCATCTTGTGTGACCTGCACACTCAAAACTCGTTGAGCAACTAAACATTCATACCTGTCAGCATCTTCAGCAGCCATGTATTGCGTCGCATGTTCAGAATCATCTCCACCATGTTCTTCACGTGTAATAAGAGCCAAAGTCTCCTCAACATAGTCACTAGCGGACTCATACCCACCATACTTAGTAGCAATCATCACACGCTCAGATTTGCATTCTCTCGCATAATGACCTCTTCCCTTACAAGGACGACAAATAATATCACTTGTGTGCCCTGTTGATGCCATGGAAGAAGAAGAGCTCTGTGCAGGCCCGGCAGGGGCGCTCTTGGCAGATAGTGGTGGTTGTGCCTGCTTTCTTGTATCACGGCTGGAGGTGGCACCTAATGGAGGTGCTGGTGCAGTGGAAGTAGAAGATGCACGCGGTGTCCATGATGAAGGCCGACCTGCAGAAAAGTTAGTTTGCGCCAATGCTTGTCGATCCTGCACTTCATGTTCAGCTTTACAAGCAAGATGGAATAAATGAGTGATATTATTATACTCCTTATACTCTAGAATGGTCTGAATCTCTCTATTTAATCCACCCATAAAATGTACAAGTATAGCTTCATTCTCCTCAACAATACCACATCTAATCATGCCAGTTTGTAATTCCTGGTAATATTCTTCTATAGAATTTTTTTCCTTGTCTCAAACGCTGCAGTTTTTGAAGTAATTCACGTTGATAATATGGTGGAACCCAACGAGTATGCATAGCAGTTTCCAAAGAAGCCCAAGTAGCTGGAATAGGATATAATCTACAATGTTCAAACCACCATACACATGCAAAACAAGTGAAAGCACAAATAGCAGCAGCAACCTGTCTCTCCTCAGGATATTGTAAACATGTAAAACGTTGTTCAGTTTCTAACTTCCAATTAAGATATATATCAGGAACATATCTCCCCTCAAATGGTGGAATATTCAATTTCATTTTAGGAATATGGTCATGATCTCGTACCTGAGGTGGTGGTGTAGGCCAACCGTTGCGAATGTATACCTGAGGTCGACCTGCTGGTGGTGGTGTTGGTGGCTGCACGTAGTTATGATTTTGATCAACCTCATCCTCGTAATAGTCATCTACCTCTGCAGTAGCAGCGGCACCAGAATTTTGTCCTGGCTCAAGAGGAACACGTTGTGCTCGCCCTACTGTATCGCGGCGTGGAGGTGGTTGTGGGGGACATTTGAGTAGTTCATCAAACTTGGCGTCCAACTTGGTGGCAATTGCCTTCTCAATGTCCTCCATCTTCTCCATTGCCTTTCCAAAGCTGGCCATCATGTCTTCCACATATTGACCCAACATTTGATGAAACTTGTCATGAAGCTCCCCATTCATCATGTTCTCCCAGTCAATCGTCGGCTTGTGGTCCTGCCATAGTTAGCCGCAATAGAAACAGACAAGCATATGATCCTACAGACTACTAGAAAGCGGTGGTGGTGGGGTGTCACAAATCTGTCAAGCAAATATCAAATTCTTACCAGTTCTTACCCAGCAGCAGGTGGTGATTGGCAACCGTTGTAGTCAAAACTCTCAAAGCTTGGATAGAGCGATTACCAGGGAGAGTCAAACGCACGATGTAGATGTATGTGGAGCTGGGAAGGCTTATAATAAGGTAGCAAAAAGGGTCAGCAATAATCAATTCAGGGATGCAAAGTTGAATAAACGCTCAACGACGGTACTGTGCTGGTCCTAGGCTAGACCATGCTAGAGACACGAGCCTAGAACACTAACAAAATCATGGTGCTACACCGAAACAAGGGAAAAGCACACTCTGATATATTTTTTGCTCTCTTTTTTTGTGCTCTTTTTTTTTTGCGCTCCTCTTTTTTTTGCCAAAAATCACTACAATGGCGAGTGTCTCAAAACTCTTCCCAAGTCAAGATAACAGGATAGACACAAAAATTTTGCGACCAAATTAAAAAAAATTTCGACCGCCTGGACCAAAATCTGGAAACGGCTCAAAAAAAACTTTCTATAATGGCACCTGTCTCAAAACGCTCAGAAACACCTAAAAATACGATAGACAAAAAAAATTGACAAGTGCTTTTTTGAAAAATTTTGGGCCTAAGCGGAGGGTGGTTTCCGGACTCTCTTTTTTTTGGAAACCAACCTCTTCTACGGATGGCAAAAGATTGATGGAATCCGAAACCTACTCAGAACAAGAAAACACGAATCTGGAAACAGATGGATCGTGAAAGCAAACCTAATATGAGATGGACTCGGAATGATGGTGGTATATGGATACGGATCGGTGGTGATATATGGACTTGGAGCAGTGGTGAGATAAGGACTCGGAGCGCTGGTGGTATATGGACTCAGAGAGGTGGTGGTATATGGACACGGATTGGTGGTGGTATATGGATTCGGAGCGTTGGCGGATAAGCGGTGGTGGTAGATGGCAGGGGCAATGATGATGGTGCAGCGGCGGCATGAGTACTATGACCAGAACTTGAAACTCTAAAAGACTAGGTGCTAAGACCAGCAACTGACACGACGATGCAACCGCAAATTCAACAAAGCAAAATACTAAAAAGACTATGCAATGGCTCAGACTGGTTCGGATATGAACTAACCCTTATATTTTTTGTGGCTTTTTCATGGATAGTAGGTATTGAGGGAGTCCTGGATTAGGGGGTATCCGGACAGCCGTACTGTATACTTTGGCCGGACTATTGGACTGTGAAGATACAAGACTCAAGACTTCATCCCATGTCCGGATGGGACTCTCCTTTGCGTGGAAGACAAGCTTAGTGATCCGGATATTAGATCTCCTTCTTTGTAACTGACTCTGTGTAAACCCTAGCCTCCTCCAGTGTCTATATAAACCGGAGGGTTTAGTCCATAGAGGAACAATCATAATCATCATAGGCTAGCTTCTAGGGTTTAGCCTCAATGATCTCGTGGTAGATCAACTCTTGTAATACTCATATCATCAAGATCAATCAAGCAGGAAGTAGGGTTTTACCTCCATCGAGAGGGCCCGAACCTGCGTATAACATCATGTCCCTTGCCTCCTGTTACCATTAGCCTTAGACGCACAGATCGGGACCCCCTACCCGAGATCCGACGGTTTTGACACCGACATTGGTGCTTTCATTGAGAGTTCCTCTGTGTCGTCACTGCAAGGCTCGATGCCTCCTTCAATCATCAACAACAACAAGGTCTAGGGTGAGACTTTTCTCCCCGGACAGATGTTCATGTTCGGCGGCTTCACACTGCGAGCCAATTCGCTTGGCCATCTGGAGCAGATGGATAGTCAGGTTCGGAAACTTGAACTACACGGCCAATATCCGTGGGGACTTAATCTTCGACGGATTCGGGCCTATGCCAGGAGCGCCGAACAGTCACGACGAGCACGGCTTAGACCTGTTGTCGGACAATACTCGGGATATCGCACCTGCAGGAGCTCCGGACCTAAATCCAAGGTAGATTGCGTCGTCCGGGGACGAGTGGACAGACCCCGCCTCTGAGGCCACACACTCATTGGCGGTAGAGCCAAACGCAGACTCCACCCCCAAGGAAGCCTGTGTCACCAGACCCCTGGACTCGTGTCCGGCTGTAGGTTCCAGACCGCACGCCCCTGAGCCCGCCGAATCTGGTTGGGCTCCGGTAATGGAGTTTACCACTATGGATATTTTCCAGCACTCGCCTTTTGGCGACATGCTGAACTCACTAAATTCTCTCTCTTTGTCGGGAGACTCTCGGCCGAACTATGTCTGGCTCGAGTGGGAAGCAGGTAACGAGGGAACTCATTGCCCACCCACCACCCACTTCATTGCCACTATTGATGATCTGACTGACGTGCTCAACTTTGACTCTGAAGACATCGATGGTATGGATGACGATGTAGGAGAAGAACAGGAACCACCGCCCACGCGGCGCTGGACAGCCACCTCCTCGTACGACATATACATGGTGGACACTCCAAAAGAAACCAATGGCGATGAGGCAATGGAGGATAACCCCTCAAGGAAGAGGGAAAAACATGGGCGTCATCAGCGCCGCTCCAAGCCCTGCCACAGCAATACCGGCACAGGACACGAAAACAATTCGGATGGTGTTGAAGAAGAATACAACCCAGATCAGCCTGCCTTCGAGCAGACGGAACAGGAAGACAGACAGGCCAACCCAGACGAACAGGCGACAAACGGATACCCGGAGGAGGACAACTACATGCCCCCCTCAGAAGACGAGATGAGCCTCAGCGATGATGAATTCGGCGTGCCTGAGGACCCCGTAGAGCAGGAGCGCTTCAAGCACCGGCTCATGGCCACTGTGAGGAGCCTGAAAAAGAAGCAGCAACAGCTTCAAGTTGATCAAGATCTGCTCATAGATAGATGGACTGAAGTCCTGGCAGCCGAGGAATATGGACTCGAGCGCCACACCAAAGTTACCCAAAGCACAAGTTGCTACCTCAACTCGAGGAGGAGCCTGTACTAGAAGCACAGGACGAGGCTGACCGGCCACCTCGTGGCCGGGATAAAATGGCGTATCAGCCTGAATACCAGCCCGCACCCCCACGCTGATACACTACGGCCCGGGGCAATAGGCAGGACCTGCGAGACATACTGGAAAACAAGGTAGGACAGCCAAGATCGATCTACGGATTGCGGGGGCGTGCCCCAACACGTGATGATGATCGTCACGCCGGATACACTATCAACAAGTCCGGCCGGGCCAAACATAGCCAACCAGACTCATTCGAACTGCGTAGCCACATAGCCCGACATAGAGGCACTGCACACCCCCTCTGCTTCACCGATGAAGTGATGGATCAAGAATTCCCAGAAGGGTTTAAACCCATAAACATCGAATCATACGATGGCAGAACAGACCCCGCAGTATGGATCAAAGACTTCCTTCTCCATATTCACATGGCCCGCCGTGACGATCTACATGCCATCAAGTATCTTCCCCTTAAACTCAAAGGACCAGCCCGGCACTGGCTAAATAGCCTGCCGGCAAATTCCATCGGCAGTTGGGAAAACCTGGAGGATGCGTTCCTCAACAACTTCCAAGGCACGTACGTGCAACCCTCCGATGCTGATGACTTGAGTCACATTACCCAACAGCCCGGAGAGTCAGCTAGGAAATTCTGGACTCGGTTCCTAACTAAAAAGAACCAAATTGTCGACTGTCTGGACGTCGAAGCCTTGGCGGCCTTTAAGCATAATATCCGCGACGAGTAGCTCGCCCGACACCTAAGCCAGGAAAAGCCGAAATCCATGGCGGCCCTCACACACTCATGACCCGCTTTTGCGCGGGCGAGGACAGCTGGTTGGCTCGCAGTAGCACCATGCCAATAAACTCCAGCACTTCAGATGTCCACGACAATAAAGGCAAGCCACAGCACAACAGACATAAGCATCGGAACAATGGCAACAACACCGAAGACACGGCAGTCAACGCCGGATTCAGTGGCTCAAAATCCGGTCAGCGGAAAGAGCCGTTCAAAAGAAACAATCAGGGATCGTCCAGTCTGGACCGCATACTTTATCGCTCATGCCAAATTCACGGCACCCCTGATAAGCCACCAAACCACACTAACAGAGATTGCTGGGTGTTCAAACAAGCCGGCAAAATAAATGCCGAAAACAAGGACAAGGGGCTGCACAGCGACGATGACGAGGAGCCCCGGCGTCCGAACATGGGGGGACAGAAGAAATTTCCTCCTAGGTGAAAATGGTCAATATGATCTATGCCACCCACATTCCCAAATGGGAACAAAAGTGAGCACTAAGGGACGTCTATGCGATGGAGCCAGTCGCCCCAAAGTTCAACCCATGGTCAGCCTGTCCGATCACTCTTGATCGTAGGGATCACCCTACCAGCATCCATCATGGCGGTGCAGCCGCATTGGTCCTAGACCCAATCATCGACAGATTCCACCTGACGCGAGTCCTTATGGACGGCGGCAGCAGCCTGAACCTGCTTTATTAGAACACGGTGCGCAAAATGGGCATTGACCCTTCAAGGATCAAGCCCACCAAAACCACCTTCAAAGGTGTAATCCCAGGAGTAGAGGCCCGTTGCACAGGTTCCATAACACTGGAAGTGGTCTTCGGATCTTCGGATAACTTCCAAAGTGAGGAGTTAATCTTCGATATCATCCCTTTCCGTAGTGGCTATCATGCATTGCTTGGACGAACCGCATTCGCTCGATTCAATGCGGTACCACACTATGCATACCTCAAGCTCAAGATGTCAGGACCTCGCGGGGTTATAACAGTCAATGGAAACACGGACCGCTCTCTCCGTATAGAAGAACATACTGCAGCCCTCGCGGCAGAAGTACAAAGCAACCTTCTCCGGCAAACCACCAATCCGGCGACAACAACCCCGAACACCGTCAAGCGAGTCCGGTGTACCCTGCAACAGGATCGCCAGGCACACCAAGAGCGCGACTAGCAGTCCGGCCTCCATCCCAGCCCCATTCAGGCAGCATTCGTGCCGCGCATACACAATTACGCACTCAAAATACCATGGGCATAGGCGGAGGCGCAATAGTGATGCGATAAACAGCGCGGATCAGCCAGAACATACTTTAAATAACCCCCTTTTCTCTTTCAGGACCCTACTTTCGGGCAGCCTCTTCAGAGAGCCGGATCATCGGACTCATCACAGGAGGGAAAACCAAGGAGGCACAAGGTTTTACGCACAAAGGGAATACCCAGGTGGTATCTATCAATGATCGTTATACCTGTTTTATATACCTATATGCGGCATGCCCTTGGATAGGACATGTCAAATAGTCCTATTTGCTTTTGCTCAACGCATTAATTGTACACATACGCTTGGACGTATTATTTATCAATGGGAGATAATATATAGCGTCAGCTTATTATTCCTACCTTCACATTTTCCCTAAAAATGTTTATTTAATATTGAACCCGTACACTTGGGTATGGTCAGTTTGCCAGGGGCTTCTCATGGGGCCCCTTAATACGGCAAGATAAGTCCGAACACTTTCAACATTGTGGCACCCCGAACTTATAGCATTATATGCATCAGCTCCGAATCATGTCTTGGGTCAATAGTTGGGTTTGCCTGGCTCCCTTGTTTTGGTACCTTATGTTCCGTTATATCGGCTAAGTTAGCGCAGGGAGAACTACTGCGATTGTGTCCCGGTTCTTCCGGATGAGCACCTCAGTAGAGAAAGCCGAAAACTGACTGTCATGATGCGGCGAGAGCTGGTCGCTGTTCGAGAGGTCTTCAACATCTTAAATATATTTTCCGCTTTAGGTGAGGAGTCGGCCTCGTCCGATTTAGGCGTGTATAGCGCCCCAATTCGGCCTTCTGAATTCTAGGGGCTTCGCCGCAATTTAAAATTGTAGACTTCTATGGCTAAGTGAGAGTTATAAAGCCGCATAGTCCGATTGCCTTGGTTGCTGCGCCAAACACCTCCTTCACGGACCAAAAATTTGGATAAAAGAGTGTTTTGGGTTTTCCACGAACACCCCAGTACTAGTTACGTGGGGGCGGAGGCCGACGACTGGCCTACTTTCAGAATTTTAAACAGCCGCACAAAAGGTAATATTTTAAATCAACAAAATGCTATATAGCGCAAACAAGTTCGTTTTCATATTACAAAAGACGACATGAGTACATTCATTCAAAGATTGTGTCCTTGGTACATTCATCGGCCACGAGACGAGCACCTTTCATCACGCCATCATAATATTTCTCGGGGTAGCGATGCGCCTTGCCCTCCGGCGGTCCTTCCTTCACCAGCTTCTCCGCATCCAGCTTGGCCCAATGCATCTTCGCACGGGAAAAGGCCCGGCGGGCACCCTCAATGCAAACGGATCGCTTGATAACTTCAAGTTGCGGATAGGCATTCACCATCCGCTTTATAAGACCGAAGTAGCTGGCGGGCAGGGGCTCACCAGGCCACATCCGGACTATGAAATCCTTCATGGCCACTTCGGCCGCCTTGTGGAGTTCAACCAATTGCTTTAGTTGGTCACTCAGAGGCATTGGGTGTTCGGCTCCAGCATACTGGGACCAGAACAGCTTCTCCATTGAGCTCCCCTCTTTGGCACGGTAGAACTCCGCGGCATCCGATATGCTGCATGGCAGATCTGCGAATGCCCCTGGAGAGCTCCGAATTCGGGTAAGTAAAAGAAATGTCTCCTCCACATGCTTGCTTTGCATAATGAATGCCTTACCCGCCGCTATCTTCTTGGCCGCCTGGATTTCCTGTTGGGCCTTTTGGGCTTCGGCCTTGGCGTCTTTCGTGCTCAAAAGGGCCTTTGCAAGCTCAGACTCCTTCGTGTTGAAGTCACACTCCAAGGACTCGAACTTCATGCCGAGCTCCTGGAGCTCTTGCTGTACCTCGCCCACCCTAGCATCCTGCTTTTCACGCTAAATCCGCTCCATGGCCACCTTGTTTTCGGCCTCGGATAATGCTTTCTTCAGGGCCGCCACTTCGGTCGTGGCCCCTATTACAAAATCATGACGCTTTTTGTTAGCATTACTAATTTTTCCTACTATATGTGATATATGAACGGGGTATCACTCACCTTTGTTCTCTTCGAGCTGCCTCTTTGTGAGGCTGAGATCCTCTTCGGCCTGCTCTAGGTCCCATTTGAGTCCGGTGACCTCTGTTGTGCGGGCAGCAGCGGCAAGCAACACCGCCTGCTTATTCACATAGACACATATTGTTAGACTCCTGCGGTTTAGAGTTGACCCTCCGTTTGGCTTTTCTTTTCGAACACCAAACAAAGTATCAGGGGCTACTATCTATGAGGTGATAATTTCTCACACTTTTGATTACTTACCTCAAAGCCTGTCAGGAGGCTGGAACAGGCTTCGGTCAATCCACTTTTGGCAGACCGAACCTTTTGAATCACCGCACTCATAAGAGTACGGTGCTCTTCATCCATGGAAGCGCCGCGAAGCACTTCCAGTAGACTATCCGATGCCTCTGGTGCAACAGAAGTCATCGGCACGGCCGGCTTGCCCTCCTTAGCAAGGAGCGGCCTGCCCGAATCCGGAACCTTTAGAGGTTCCGGTACAGTGTCCGGCTGGGAGCCCAACTTGCTACGGCTCCCGTCGGCATAATCTGCGGGGATCTTACGCCCCATGTGCCCGGCGTCTGGAATTTCGCCTTGGGGTGTCTCCAGAGTCGCCTTCCCCTGCTCTGGGACCCTTTGGGACAACACCTCCGTGTCATCTGCAGGCCGAGGGGAGGTGGCCGTCGGGAGTGAATTCATTGCCGAATCGCTCAAAGACCCATCCGAAGAGGATACCTCAGGCTGGGCCATGGTCGGACTGCATATATGTGTTCGGTGTTATAACAAACTATGAAGCTAAGTCGCCTAAAGTACAACAGAGTGCGGATACTTACGATCTTACTAGGGGCTTCCCCCTGGGCAGCCACTCCTCCTCGCTGTAGGCGGCCGTGGTGGAGTGATCCGGAAGGGACGCCTTTCCATTCTTGGGCATCCTAGCCTCCCCCTCCGAGGTGGCTTTCCATTTCTTCTCCTCCCCAGTGCGGGGAGGCGGAGTTTCCTCATGTTTCCCCCCGCCTCTGCGGGAGGAATCTACCACGTCGTCTTCGGACGACGAGTCTATGACGGCCTTGCACCGGGGACCCTTCCTGGTCCCCTGGGCCACCCTCTTAGGCCCATCAGCCTCCCCGGATGGGGCGGCCCTTTCCTTTTCCTCCTCCCCTTCATGGGAGGAGTGTGCCTCATCATCTTCGGACGAGGCGTCCGGTACGACCTTACGCCGGAGACCCTTCCTGGTCCCCGGGGCCTGCTTTTTGGCCTTCTTTTACGGCACCTTGTAAGGCGCCGGGACTAGCATCTCCGTCAGGAGAGCAGTTGTTGGACCTTCTGGCAGTGGACCAAACAGTCGATCCGCTCCGCCGTCACCATGTAATCCTGATTAAGTACAGCGATGACTTAAAATCCTCCCATGAGTATGCTGAGAAAGCTACATCTGGTGAAGGTCAGAAAACTCACCGGATAAAGGAGCCGCGTGGCGCGGAGTCCGCCTGATGCGGAGCATCCTTCAGTCATCCCCATGGACCTTTCGTCGCCTCACCAAGCACCAAGAGGACCCATGACACGAGCCCGAGCTAAGGCTATTGAAGATAAGGTGAACTCGCTCCTCTCCGAACTTTCTCTTCCTACCCACGAGACATGGCTACTACCTCATTCGGAAACTCCATGTGTGATCAGGTGCCTGGAAGCGAGCCATGGAATAGCTAAATACAAGAGCCAAGACGGCGAGGACCCCAAGCATGGTCGACAAGAAGAAGAGCTGCCGTGGAAGCTACAGGCGTCGGACGACCGACCAAGTCCGGACGTCCGACGAGTCCCAGGACACGGACGACCGAGCTTTCCGGACGTCCGGTACCTGGCCACCCGAACCAAATCTACGAAAGTCCGAGACGTCCCGGACGACCGGACGACAAGCAACCGAGCCGAAACCACGGACGACCAACGATCTCCGGACGTCCGGACCGTCACGAAGCTCCGGACGACCGACCCCCTCCGGACGTCTGACGCGCCCACGACAGAGCTGATTCTACGGACGCCCGAGCCCGACCGGACGTCCGGACCGTCCCGAGCCTCCGGACGGCCGATGCCTTCCGGACGACCGACACCTAAGTGACCGCACCTGCGGGCTGGAGCCCTTGTACCCCTTCGCTTTGACTTCCGTTTGCACTAAGACTATAAATAGGACGCCCCCACCTCCTAGGGACGGTTAGCATAGGTTTAGCTCATATTTTGTGTGAGAGCCTTGCTCATCCACTTGGCTACTTCTCCTCGGAGCTCAGGACCTCTTCGGAGAAGATCCCCCAAGCGGATTCAAGACCCATTTCTAGGGAAGACCATCAAGACCTCCGTACGGAGAAGAACTGTTCCTTTGTATCCTTACCTTGGTTGATTGTGGATCATATGTTACTCTATGTTGTCAGTGATCTAGCACTCGTGTGATTGATTCTATGTCGGTTTAGTGTTTCTCTCTCTCTCGTTTTCCCCATGTTTCCCCTTTGTGCTTCCGCGTGTTCTTCATGAATTCTCGTAGGATCCCCTCCAAACGTGAAAGATCGTCCACTTAGGGTTCCACCCTACATCATCTTGGATCAGAGCCAGCTTGTCTCATGATATCTTGGTATCATGAGCCACATTGATCACGTTTAGGAGCCCCTACCCCGTGTTTTCTAGCTTGATTTTGTTGTTTTCGTCCTAATTCCGAAAATTCCCCACCAAAAATAGCCCCCAAATTTTTTTTTGTAATTTGTTCGTGAGTTGAGATTTTGTTGGATTTGGTCCATGGATTTGTGTTGCTGCATGTGGATCTAGCTTTCCCCACCCTCCCCACCCTTTTCCATCCACCAAATCACTCGATTTCGACCTCACCATCTCCTCCTTCCCCGAAATCTCGCAGTTCATCACGAGCCCGATTTTCGCCCAGGCTCCGGACGACCGGAAAAGGTCGAACGTCCGATGACGACCGGACGACCGTAAAAGACCGGACGTGCGTGAAACCCTGACAACACTGAAGTTTGACAATGCGGCCACCACCATAACCCCCACATTCCACCACATTTCCCAAACCAACATACACCTACATCTTCCACAATACCTCCTATGACGATTTTGACACATTTTGGTCCTTGAGATTTTGAGTTGTGGCTCCCGTATCCTTTTGTGTTTCGGCTATCTAGGTACGGTTCGACTTCATCAACACCACGGCTCAACTTCTCGAGGGTCTCATCATCGCAAGGACGGTAACTTCGACGACATCTTTGTCATAACTTGCAATTGCATTGATAACCCACATTGCCTCATTTTGCATAGCTTACCCATCGAGACTAGCGGTTGAGTATTGCAGGCAACGCGACTTGTGCACATTAGTGATCATACAACATAGCATACATATCATACCATAGTGGTGCATATCTTGAGATCAACTTGTGTGTCACAAAGTTGTCATAGCATACACAATTGCTATCTTGGTTTGTGAAGTTTTGCATGAGAAAGAGCTCAAAAGTGAAAGAGACACCCAAGCTTTTAAGCAAAGAGGAAAGCAAAGAGCTTATGAACAAGAACCATAGCATCATACTACATTAAGATTGTCATATTGGATCATCTTGGATCATTGCACCGAAATACCATACATATAGCATACGTGGGATAGAGATAGTTGCATTTTTGCCTAGTAGGTTGTCCACAAGTTTGCGTATCCGCCTATTGTGCAATCGTGCTAGCGTCTCTCTAGTATTGTGCAACAAGAGCATTTTCGTGGTTTCCACATTTTGGCTCACTTTTGGATTGCACAATCCCATTTATCTATTTGCGTGTGTGTTTCCGTGTACCCATACTAGCTTGGTCTACTTGTTGCATTTGCAAATTTGTGAATCTTTTTCAACATTATTGAAGCTCACTTACTATTGCATCAAATTTTGTGCCACCATCCTAACCAAGCTCCACCATAAGCTTTTACGTGTGTAGGTGTGAGAACCGACAAGAATTGGTACCAAAAGTGCTATTTCATTGTCCACATTTGAGTAAACTTGATTCATCTTCAACTTCGGTCAAGGTACATTTGGTACACGTTCTTTTCCTTCTACCACTTACATTTTTATTGAAATGATGGATAGGCCAAGTTCTTCTACAAATCCACATCTCATTGAGAACGGCGACAACATGTCATCATTTGTCACAAAGAGCCACCTCTTTGGTGCTCAAAGGGCGTTACACCAAGAGCAACAAGCTATGAGCGACCGCATCGACAACCTCACCACCGACTTGCAACTCTCCGAGCAACATACAAGAGACTACTTCAACAACAAGCTCGACTCTCACAAGCAAGAGAATGATGCAAGAATGGACGAGATCCGCGCCTTGGTGAGGAACCGGCATCCTTCCACTTCTTCATCCTCAAGACGGAGCCGCTCGAGTCGACACTCCGACGACACCTTCTCCGACTCAAGCACACCATCATCGAACACTCTTCGACGAGCCGCGCGTCAAGATCGTCATGCATCTCACAACCTGCTACATGACAAGCATTCCCAAGAGAAAGTCGATGAGCAAGTCCATCGTCCTCAATCAAACCAAGTCGCTTTTGCTCAAGCTCAAGAACGGCAACGACTACGGTGCCAAGAGGAAGAACGAGCGTGTCTACACCAAGAGGAACAAGACGCCGAGGCTCAACGTCTTCAACAACAACAAGAAGAAGCGCAAGCTCTTGAGGCGCAACGTGCCCTTCAAGAATCAAGTCGAGACATCGCCACCCACAATCGTGAACGGCGCAATCAAGAGGAAGCTCTTCGAGAAGAAATCCAAGAGAGGAACTACAAACCGCGTGTGCAACGTCAAGCTCCACAAGTTCCTCCACAAGCACGTCAAGCTCCACAAGCTCCTCCACAAGCTCGTCAAGCTCTACCTCAACATCAAGCTCAACAAGAACGAGTTGACTATGGACTTCCTCCGCGACAAGAGCAACATGAGGATGACTATCCTCCATGTCAAGGACGTCATCATCACCATCGCCAACAACACAATGAATAACAACGCTACGGAAAGCTCAAGTTCACAATGCCCAAGTTCAATGGAAGTAATGATCCGGAAGAGTACCTCTCATGGGCATCGAAAGTCGACAAAATTTTCCGCTTGCACAACTATGAGGAAGAGAAGAAGATCGCTATGGAATCACTTGAGTTCCAAGATTATGTGCTCATATGGTGGGAACAAGTACTTGAACGCTGCCAAGCAAGAGGTGAACCACCAATCACCACTTGGGCTCAAATGAAGGATGTCATGCGAGCACATTTTGTGCCAACCTACTACAACCGCGATCTCTTCAAGAAGCTACAAGTCCTCAAGCAAGGAACAAAGAGTGTTGAAGAATACTACAAGGAAATGGAGATAGCCATGATTCGAGCCAATGTCACGGAAGATGATGAGCAAACAATGGCACGTTTCTTGAATGGACTCAATCATCCCATCAAGAAGATTACCGACTTCCAACCGTATTCCAACCTCATTGAGCTCGTACATCAAGCAACCAAGGCGGAACGTCAAGTGCAAGATGACTTCAAGTACGCCAAGTACTCATACAAGACCTACGGTTTCTCCAACACCCAAGCTTCAACGACTCCTTCAACATCTACATCAACCAAACCTTCTCAAAGCAACAACGACAAGTCAAGTTACAAGAAAACTTCGGCAAGTTCAAGTCGTCTTCCTCCTACTACAAGCAACTTAAAGCCGCGTGCGTCATCATCTACTCCAACTGATGAGACCGTCAAAACAAGCTCCTTCAAGTGTTTCACTTGCGGCGGCCGAGGCCACAAGTCCTTCCAATGCACGAACAAGCGCACCATGATCCTCAACGACGACGGCACATATGACTCAATGAGTGAAGAGGAGATGGAAGCCCTTGAGCAAGTGGCCATGCACCGGCGCGTGAACGAGGATGAAGATGATCAAGTCTTTTGTGATGAGGATTCGAGCCCCGCTCTCGTTGTCTCCAAAGTCTTGACACTTCAATATCAACAAGAAGAATACCAACGATGCCACATCTTCCACACTAAGGCCGGCATCAACGGAAGGTCCGTCAAGGTCATCATCGATGGAGGTAGTTGCCACAACTTGGCAAGTGAAGAACCATGTTCCAAGCTTCAATTGGTCAAGAGGAAGCACCCGCACCCCTACAAAGTTCAATGGCTAAGTGACTCCGGCACTATACGAGTCGAGCATACGGTCCAAGTCTCTTTCAAAATTGGTGCTTATGAAGACACTTTGGAGTGTGATGTGGTCCCAATGACCGTTTGCCACCTCCTTCTTGGTCGACCATGGCAATTCGACCGTGGTGTCGTCCACAATGGGCGTACCAATCACTATAGCTTCAAAATGAAAGGAAAGGAATATGTGCTACGACCTATGTCTCCTAGTCAAGTGATAGCCGACAAGCAAGCCACCAATCGTGGAAAGATGAGTGAAAAAGTGACACACCCAAAAGTGAGTGAGAGCCACAAGCCAAATTTGAGCGCCTCTCCGCCTAGAGAGAATAACCTCATCCTATTTGCCACCAAAAGTGAGATAAGAGAAGTGTGTGAGAACCCATCGAGTGTGATACATTTCATCCTTGTGTGCAAAGATGGAGAGCCAACAACTAACACCTCTCACGAGTTACCTTTAGTGTTTCAATCTCTTTTGCAGGAATTCAAAGATGTTTTCCCCGATGAGCTACCTCCGGGTCTACCGCCACTACAAGGCATTGAGCATCGAATCGACCTCATCCCCGGGGCGCCACTTCCAAACAAAGCTCCATACTGTGTCAATCCCGAAGAAACCAAGGAGATTCAACGGCAAGTACAACAACTCATCGACAACGGTCATGTATGTGAAAGCTTAAGCCCTTGTGCCGTTCCCATTATACTTGTGCCTAAGCCCGATGGAAGTTTCCGTTTTTGTTCCGATTGCAGACCCATAAATGCCATTACCGTTCGATATAGGCATCCCATTCCTCGTTTAGACGATATGCTTGATGAACTTAGTGGAGCCAACTTTTTCTCAAAAATAGAGCTTAAAAGTGGCTATTATAAAATCCGCATTCAAGAAGGTGATGAATGGAAAACCGCTTTCAAAACAAAATTTGGCTTATATGAGTGGTTAGTGATGCCTATGGGTTTATCGGAAGCACCCGGAACTTTCGTGCGTCTTATGCATCATGTGCTTAGACCTTACATTGGAGTCTTCGTTGTGGTTTACTTTGATGATATCCTTGTGTTTAGCAAAACCATGAAAGAGCACATTAATCATGTTAAATCTGTGTTGCAAACCCTCCGCAAGGAAAGCCATTATGCGAACTTGAAAAAATGCACTTTTGGCGTTGACAAAGTGGTTTTCTTAGGTTTTGTTGTCTCTTCCAAGGGTGTCCATGTTGATGAAACTAAGATTAAAGCAATTAAAACTTGGCCCCAACCCACTAATTTGCAACAAGTGCGTAGTTTTCTTGGCCTTGCGGGATTTTATCGCCACTTTGTGAAAAACTTTAGCACAATTTCCGCTCCTTTGCATGCTTTGAGTAAGAAGAATGCACCTTTTGTTTGGGGATCTTTGCAATCCACCGCTTTTGATGAGCTCAAGTCTTTGCTTACTCATGCTCCGATTCTTGCTTTGCCCAACTTTGAGAAAACTTTTGAGGTTCATTGTGATGCAAGTGGTACCGGAATTGGCGGAGTTTTGATGCAAGAAAAATGAGCCATTGCTTATTTTAGTGAAAAACTCTCCGGTGCTCAACTTAACTACCCAATCTATGACAAAGAATTGTATGCTTTAGTGCGTGTGCTACATGTTTGGGAACATTACGTTAGACCTCATGAATTTGTCATCCATACCAATCATGAAATGCTTAAGTACTTAAAAGGCCAAACTAAGTTGAACAAGCGTCATGCCAAATGGAGTGAATTTATTGAATCTTTCCCATATGTGATCAAGTACATTAAGGGTAAAGAAAATGTTGTTGCGGATGCAATTTCACGCATATGCACACCTGTCACTCAACTTGAGTTGAATGTTATTGGTTTTGAGCATATAAAAGACTTGTATGAGCATGATCCTTCTTTTGCTACTCCTTATGTTAAGTGTTTGACGCACACGTCTTGGGAACGATACTACATAAAGGATGATTATCTTATGAGAGCTAACAAACTTTGCATTCCCAAGTCTTCTCTCCGTTTACTCCTTTTACAAGAGGCTCATGGAGGCGGACTCATGGGACACTTTGGACGCGACAAGACATTCGCCACGCTCTCCAAGAACTACTTTTGGCCCAAGATGTTCCGTAACGTTTCATGCTTCACCAACCGTTGCTCTACATGTCGCAAAGCTAAGTTTAAAGCTCAATCCCATGGTCTTTACATGCCACTTCCTATTCCTTATCAACCTTGGGAAGACATTAGCATGGATTTTATACTTGGTTTGCCTAGAACAAAAAATGTCAAGGATTCAATCTTTGTTGTTGTGGACAGATTTTCTAAGATGGCACATTTCATTCCTTGCAACAAGATAGACGATGCTTCACATATTGCAAATCTATTTTGTAGGGAAATCTTGCGACTTCATGGAGTGCCAAAGACAATTGTCTCGGACCGCGACTTCAAGTTCTTGAGTTACTTTTGGAAGACCCTATGTGCCAAGCTCGGCATCAAGCTATTGTTCTCTTCGGCATACCATCCTCAAACAGACGGCCAAACGGAGGTGACGAACCATACACTCTCCACTCTACTTCGCGTGTTGATCAAGAGGAACATCAAGGAGTGGGAGGCGTGCCTACCAATCGTCGAGTACGCCTACAACCGTGCAAGACATTCGACAACCAGCAAGTCCCCCTTTGAGGTCATCTACGGCTTCAACCCGTTGTCCCCATTGGACATTCTACCTCTTCCTCTACAAGAGCGCACCAACTTCGACGCAAGTGCCCGTGTAAGCTACATCAAGAAGATGCATGCAGATACAAGGCACACCATCGAGCGCCAAGTACAACGCCTCGCGACCAAGCTCAACGTCAACAAGCACCCCATGATATTCAACATTGGAGACCTAGTGTGGCTACATCTTCGCAAGGACCGCTTCCCCAACGAACACAAGTCCAAGCTTCTCCCTCGCGCCGATGGACCTTTCAAGGTGCTAGCACGTTACAACAATAATGCTTACAAGATCAATCTCCCGCGCGACAAGTACAACGTGAGCGACATCTTCAACGTCTCCGATCTCTCCCCGTACCATGGTGATGAGGATTTCGATCCGAGGTAGGATCTTTCACAAGGGGGGGGGAGATGATGCAGAGCATCCTTCGGTCATCCCCATGGACCTTCCATCGCCTCACCAAGCACCAAGAGGACCCATGACACGAGCCCGAGCTAAGGCTATTGAAGATAAGGTGAACTCGCTCCTCTCCGAACTTTCTCTTCCTACTCACGAGACATGGCTACTACCTCATTCGGAAACTCTGTGTGTGATCAGGTGCCTGGAAGCGAGCCACGGAACAGCTACATACAAGAGCCAAGACGGCGAGGACCCGAAGCATGGTGGACAATGATAGAGGCGGAGGTGTCCCGTCTTTCGATGAGATGATGGATATCGCTTTGGTGGAAGTCGACTTTGATGATCCGACTACGAACGTGCGAGGACGTCGCGCCTTAGCAATCGCTAAACCAACTCCGAGAGGTTATTGACCACGCCGGAGCACGATCAACCTGACCACGAGGGTCTGTTTCCTGCGAGCAAACGAAGAACAAGCAAGAAACTAAGATTGCAATCTGGATATTGCGAATATAAGATGAAAGCTTTATTGATCAAGGTGGGGTTCTGTGACGCCTTTGTCTGGTCGTTGAACACAAACGAAGTGCGCGAAGTTGCAGCTATGGCGAACTTTTAATCTAAACAAAACCCAAAGTCTAAACGATGCCCTAAGGGCTGTATATATGGAGGAAGAGGGGGGAATTTCGTGGCCCTTGGTGGAGGAGTCCGAAATCAACCCTATCTCTTGTTTCCCCACACATACGGACTCTAAAAATAGCCTATACTTATGTATTTCGAAATTACATGGGCCTGGCCCAATAATAAGGTGACGCAGCACCTAAAATAGCCTCGGGACGAAATTTATGAAGTGGCATCTTGTATATTTCGTCCAAGGCTTCATGCACCCATTATGGTGGCTTCAAAGTCCTGAAATCATCACTTGTAACTCCGTTCTTGTTCCCCTTGCGCATGCCATCATCTCCATGCTTGTTCTTGCTCCAATGTTCATCCTTCTCCAAGCTAGGCCCTTCATTTGTAAGCAAAACAAATGTATCCAATTTAGGCAGCATCATATTCTCATGAACATTAGAATCATTACCAAGAAACGAAAGTAACTGGTAATTTAGTTGGCATGCACGAGCTCTAGTAATTGGTCCAGTATGTATAGCAGCAGGGGCTGTGGGTGTAACAATTGTATTGATGTCCTCATCATCCTCCCCTTCTTGAAATGAAGTCGTCCTCGACGGAAGTTCATCTTCCTCACCCAAATAAGGCTTCAAATCTGCAATGTTAAAAGTGGGACTAACCCCAAAATCTGCAGGCAGCTCAAGTTTATATGCATTATCATTTGTTTTCTCTAACACCTTAAAGGGACCATCAGCACGTGGCATTAACTTTGATTTGCGCAAATCAGGAAATCTATCCTTACGCAAATGTAACCAAACAAGATCTCCAGGTGCAAACACAACATGTTTTCTACCCTTATCTCCAGCAAGTTTATATTTAGCATTCATACGCTCAATGTTTTCCTTAGTTAACTCATGCATTTTTAAAATAAATTCAGCACGTTGTTTAGCATCAAAATTAACCTTCTCCGAAGATGGAAGAGCCAACAAATCAATAGGTGCACGAGGTAGGAAACCATACACAACTTCAAAATGGCACATCTTAGTAGTAGAATGCAATGAATGATTATAAGGAAATTCAATATGAGGCAAGCATTCCTCCCACATTTTCTTATTATTCTTCAAAACAGCCCTAAGCATAGTAGACAACGTTCTATTGAATACTTCAGTTTGTCCATCAGTTTGGGGGTGACAAGTAGTACTAAAAAGCAGTTTAGTCCCCAACTTAGCCCATAAACATCTCCAAAAGTGGCTAAGAAATTTAGTATCACGATCTGAAACAATAGTATTTGGCACACCATGCAAGCGAATAATTTCACGAAAGAACAAATCAGCAACACTAACAGCATCATCGCTTTTATGACATGGTATAAAGTGTGCCATTTTCGAGAATCTATCCACGACAACAAATATGCTATCCCTCCCCTTCTTTGTTCGAGGTAAACCTAAAACAAAGTCCATAGATATATCCTCCCAAGGAACACTAGGTACAGGCAAAGGCATATATAAACCATGAGGATTGAGTCGTGACTTAGCTTTTTGACATGTAGTGCAGCGAGCAATAAAACGCTCAACATACCGTCTCATCTTTGGCCAAAAGAAATGTGTAGCAAGTACGTCCTCCGTCTTCTTCACGCCAAAGTGTCCCATTAATCCTCCTCCATGCGCCTCCTGCAACAACAAAAGACGAACGGAGCTAGCTGGAATGCATAGCTTGTTAGCACGAAACACAAATCCATCTTTAGCGACAAACTTGTTCCACATTCTCCCTTCTTTACAATTCTGCATTACATCTTTAAAATCATCATCATGCACATATTGATCTTTGATGGTCTCCAAACCAAATATTTTGAAGTCAAGTTGTGAAAGCATAGTATAGCGGCGAGACAATGCATCAGCAATAACATTTTCTTTTCCCTTCTTGTGTTTAATGACATAAGGAAAAGTCTCAATGAATTCAACCCATTTAGCATGTCTACGATTCAGTTTAGCTTGACTTTTAATATGTTTCAAAGATTCATGATCAGAATGTATAACAAATTCTTTGGGCCATAAATAATGTTGCCATGTTTCTAAAGTCCGAACAAGAGCATATAATTCTTTATCATAAGTAGAATAATTCAGACTAGGCCCACTCAATTTTTCAGAAAAGTATGCAACAGGTTTGCCATCTTGTAATAACACACCTCCTAATCCAATTCCACTAGCATCACATTCAAGCTCAAAAGTCTTATTAAAATCAGGAAGTTGGAGTAAAGGAGCATGTGTCAACTTATCTTTCAATACCGTGGAGGCTTCTTCCTGTGCGGTACCCCAAAGAAAAGGCACATCTTTCTTTGTAAGCTCATTGAGAGGTGCAGCAATGGTGCTGAAATCTCTCACAAAACGCCTATAGAATCCAGTGAGGCCAAGAAAACTCCTCACTTGTGTGACCGTTTTGGGCTGCGGCCAACTCTCAATAGCTTCAATCTTGGCTTTATCAACTTCAATTCCCTGTGGAGTAACAACATAGCCAAGAAAAGATACTCGGTCGGTGCAAAAGGTGCACTTCCCAAGGTTACCAAACAAACGTGCATCACGTAGAGCAATAAAAACAGCACGTAAATGTTCCAAATGTTCTTCCAAAGATCTGCTATAAATCAATATGTCATCAAAGTAAACTACCACAAATCGTCCAATGAAAGCACGTAAAACTTCGTTCATTAATCTCATGAAAGTACTAGGTGCATTAGTTAACCCAAAAGGCATGACTAACCACTCATATAATCCAAACTTAGTTTTAAATGCTGTTTTCCATTCATCTCCCAATTTCATACGAATTTGATGGTATCCACTACGCAAATCAACTTTGGAGAATATTGTAGAGCCACTCAATTCATCAAGCATATCATCTAGTGATGAGGACATCAATACAATTGTTACACCCACAGCCCCTGCTGCTATACATACTGGACCAATTACTAGAGCTCGTGCACGCCAACTAAATTACCAGGTACTTTCGTTTCTTGGTAATGATTCTAATGTTCATGAGAATATGATGCTGCCTAAATTGGATACATTTGTTTTGCTTACAAATGAAGGGCCTAGCTTGGAGAAGGATGAACATTGAAGCAAGAACAAGCATGGAGATGATGGCATGCGCAAGGGGAACAAGAACGGAGTTACAAGTGATGATTTCAGGACTTTGAAGCCACCATAATGGGTGCATGAAGCCTTGGACGAAATATACAAGATGCCACTTCCTAAATTTCGTCCCGAGGCTATTTTAGGTGCTGCGTCACCTTATTATTGGGCCAGACCCATGTAATTTCGAAATACATAAGTATAGGCTATTTTTAGAGTCCGTATGTGTGGGGAAACAAGAGATAGGGTTGATTTCGGACCCCTCCACCAAGGGCCACGAAATTCCCCCCTCTTCCTCCATATATACAGCCCTTAGGGCATCGTTTAGACTTTGGGTTTTGTTTAGATTAAAAGTTCGCCATAGCTGCAACTTCGCGTACTTCGTTTGTGTTCAACGACCAGACAAAGGCGTCACAGAACCCCACCTTGATCAATAAAGCTTTCATCTTATATTCGCAATATCCAGATTGCAATCTCAGTTTCTTGCTTGTTCTTCGTTTGGTCGCAGGAAACAGACCCTCGTGGTCAGGTTGATCGTGCTCCGGCGTGGTCAATAACCTCTCGGAGTTGGTTTAGCGATTGCTAAGGCGCGACGTCCTCGCACGTTCGTAGTCGGATCGTCAAAGTCGACTTCCACCAAAGCGAAATCCACCATCTCATCGAAAGACGGGACACCTTTGCCTCTATCATAGAATGCAATGAACGATTATAAGCAAATTCAATATGAGGCAAGCATTCCTCCCACATTTTCTTATTATTCTTCAAAACAGCCCTAAGCATAGTAGACAACGTTCTATTGACTACTTCAGTTTGTCCATCAGTTTGGGGGTGACAAGTAGTACTAAAAAGCAGTTTAGTCCCCAACTTAGCCCATAAACATCTCCAAAAGTGGCTAAGAAATTTAGTATCACGATCTGAAACAATAGTATTTGGCACACCATGCAAGCGAATAATTTCACGAAAGAACAAATCAGCAACATTAACAGCATCATCGCTTTTATGACATGGTATAAAGTGTGCCATTTTCGAGAATCTATCCACGACAACAAATATGCTATCCCTCCCCTTCTTTGTTCGAGGTAAACCTAAAACAAAATCCATAGATATATCCTCCCAAGGAACACTAGGTACAGGCAAAGGCATATATAAACCATGAGGATTGAGTCGTGACTTAGCTTTTTGACATGTAGTGCATCGAGCAATAAAACGCTCAACATCCCGTCTCATCTTTGGCCAAAAGAAATGTGTAGCAAGTACGTCCTCCGTCTTCTTCACGCCAAAATGTCCCATTAATCCTCCTCCATGTGCCTCCTGCAACAACAAAAGACGAACGGAGCTAGCTGGAATGCATAGCTTGTTAGCACGAAACACAAATCCATCGTTAACGACAAACTTGTTCCACATTCTTCCTTCTTTACAATTCTGCATTACATCTTTAAAATCAGCATCATGCACATATTGATCTTTGATGGTCTCCAAACCAAATATTTTGAAGTCAAGTTGTGAAAGCATAGTATAGCGACGAGACAAAGCATCAGCAATAACATTTTCTTTACCCTTCTTGTGTTTAATGACATAAGGGAAAGTCTCAATGAATTCAACCCATTTAGCATGTCTACGATTCAGTTTAGCTTGACTTTTAATATGTTTCAATGATTCATGATCAGAATGTATAACAAATTCTTTGGGCCATAAATAATGTTGCCATGTTTCTAAAGTCCGAACAAGAGCATATAATTCTTTATCATAAGTAGAATAATTCAGACTAGGCCCACTCAATTTTTCAGAAAAGTATGCAACAGGTTTGCCATCTTGTAATAACACACCTCCTAATCCAATTCCACTAGCATCACATTCAAGCTCAAAAGTCTTATTAAAATCAGGAAGTTGGAGTAAAGGAGCATGTGTCAACTTATCTTTCAATACCGTGAAGGCTTCTTCCTGTGCGGTACCCCAAACAAAAGGCACATCCTTCTTTGTAAGCTCGTTGAGAGGTGCAGCAATGGTGCTGAAATCTCTCACAAAACGCCTATGGAATCCAGCGAGGCCAAGAAAACTCCTCACTTGTGTGACCGTTTTGGGCTGCGGCCCACTCTCAATAGCTTCAATCTTGGCTTTGTCAACTTCAATTTCCTGTGGAGTAACAACATAGCCAAGAAAAGATACTCGGTCGGTGCAAAAGGTGCACTTCCCAAGGTTACCAAACAAACGTGCATCACGTAGAGCAATAAAAACAGCACGTAAATGTTCCAAATGTTCTTCCAAAGATCTGCTATAAATCAGTATATCATCAAAATAGACTACCACAAATCGTCCAATGAAAGCACGTAAAACTTCGTTCATTAGTCTCATGAAAGTACTAGGCGCATTAGTTAACCCAAAAGGCATGACTAACCACTCATATAATCCAAACTTAGTTTTAAATGTTGTTTTCCATTCATCTCCCAATTTCATACGAATTTGATGGTATCCACTACGCAAATCAACTTTGGAGAATATTGTAGAGCCACTCAATTCATCAAGCATATCATCTAGCGTAGGAATAGGATGACGATAACGAATAGTAATATTATTAATGCCTCTACAATCAACACACATACGTGATGTACCATCCTTTTTCGGCACTAGAATAATAGGAACAGCACAAGGACTAAGGGATTCGCGTATATAACCTTTGTCGAGAAGCTCTTGTACTTGACGCATAATCTCCTTCGTCTCCTCTGGATTGGTACGGTATGGTGCACGGTTTGGCAATGAAGCACCGGGAATTAAATCAATTTGATGCTCAATCCCTCGAATAGGCGGTAATCCCGGTGGCACGTCTTGTGGAAAGACGTCAGCGAACTCCTGCAAAATGTTAGTGACAGCAGGAGGCAAAGAGGAAGGCACGTCCTCGAATGAAAATAATGCCTCTTTGCACACAAAAGCATAGCAAACAGATTTGCTGAAATCTAGCTCATCAATATCAGATTTGGTGGCAAATAAACATGCACTTTTCAATTTAATTTCAGAAGCAACACTAGATGGTTTATTATTAGGCTTCATTTGTTGCTCAAATTCTTTTGCCACAATCTGATTTTCACTCTTATTCGTCTCCTGTTTTGCTTTATTAGCTCTATTAATATCATCTTTCAAAATGGAATCAGGAGTCATAGGAAGCAAAGTAATATTTTTATCCTTATGAACAAGAGTATAGTGATTGTTTCTACCATGGTGTACAGAATTTTTATCAAATTGCCATGGTCTACCAAGTAATAAGGAACATGCTTGCATAGGTACCACATCACAATCAACATAATCAGCATATGTAGAGATACTAAAATGCACACGAACAGTACGTGTTACCTTAACCTTGCCGCTGTTGTTGAACCATTGGATGTAGTAAGGATGTGGATGTGGTCTTGTGGTGACAGAAAGCTTCTCCACCATCTCCATGCTAGCCAAGTTGTTGCAGCTCCCTCCGTCTATTGTGACGCGCACAGAACGTTCCTTCACAACTCCCTTGGTATGGAACAAATTGTGCCTCTGATTTTGCTCAGCTTGTGTGACCTGCACACTCAAAACACGTTGAGCAACTAAACATTCATACCTGTCAGCGTCTTCAGGAGCCATGTATTGCGTCTCATGATCAGAATCATCTCCACCATGTTCTTCACGTGTAATAAGAGCCAAAGTCTCCTCATCATAGTCACTAGCGGACTCATATCCACCATCTGCGGTAGCAATCATCACACGCGGAGATTGGCATTCTCTCGCATAATGACCTCCTCCCTTACAACGACGACAAATAATATCACTTGTGTGCCCTGTTGATGCCATGGAAGAAGAAGAACGATGTGCAGGCCCCGCAGGTGCGCTCTTGGCAGATAATGGTGGTTGTGCCTGTTTTCTTGTATCACGGCTGGAGGTGGCACCGGATGGAGGTGCTGGTGCAGTTGAAGTAGAAGATGCACGTGGTGTCCATGATGAAGGTCGGCCTGCAGAAAAGTTAGTTCGCCCCAATGCTTGTCGATCCTGCACTTCACGTTCAGCTTTACAAGCAAGATGGAATAAACGAGTGATATTAGTATACTCCTTATAGTCTAGAATGGTCTGAATCTCTCTATTTAATCCACCCAGAAAACGTGCAAGCATAGCTTCATTCTCCTCAACAATACCACATCTAATCATGCCAGTTTGTAATTCCTGATAATATTCTTCTACAGAATTTTTCCCTTGTCTTAAACGCTGCAATTTTTGAAGCAATTCACGTTGATAATATGGTGGAACCCAACGCGTACGCATAGCAGTATTCAAAGCAGCCCAAGTAGTTGGAATAGGATATAATCTACAATGTTCAGACCACCATACACATGCAAAACTAGTGAAAGCACAAACGGCAGCCACAACTCGTCTCTCCTCAGGATATTGTAAACATGTAAATCGTTGTTCAGTTTCTAACTCCCAAGTAAGATATATATCAGGAACATATCTACCCTCAAATGGTGGAATATTCAATTTCAGTTTAGGAATATGGACATCATCTCGTACCTGAGGTGGTGGTGCAGGCCTACCATTACGAATATATACCTGAGGTCGACCTGCTGGTGGTGGTACAGGTGGCTGCACGTAGTGCTGATTTTGATCAACCTCATCCTCATAATCTTCCACATAATCATCCTCCTCCGCATCAGCAGCAGGAGCCACAGAAGTATCAACAGTAGCACCAACAGTTTGGCCAAACGCAAGAGGAACACGGCTTGCTCGGCGGAGGTCTGCTTCGCGACGTGGAGGTAGTCGTTGTTGTTGCTGTTGGAGAGGTGCGTTAGCTGCAGTGGGTGGTGGTGGTGGAAGACGCGCGAGCAATTCATTAAACTTGTTATCGAGCTTTGTTTCGAACGTCTTCTCAAAGCCAGTGATCTTCTCCATGGCCTCTTCAAAATTGTTCAGCACATCTTGCACCTGTTCAGTCATCATTTGCTGAAACTTATCATGAAGCTCCTTGTTCGATAAATTCTCCCAGTCAATCTCGTCGGCTTGTGATCCTGGCATGGTTAGCAGCAATAGAAACACACAAGAATATGATCCTACAGACTACGAACAAGTGGTGGTGGTGGGTGTCACAAATCCGTCAAGCAAATCTCAAATTCTTACCAGTTCTTACCCAGCAGCAGGCGGTGATCGGCAACCGTTGTAGTCAAAAACTCTCAAAGCTTGGATAGAGCGATTACCAGGGAGAGTCAAACGCACGACGTAGATGTATGTGGAGCTGGGAAGGCTTATAATATGGTAGCAAAAAGGGTCAGCAATAATCAATTCAGAGATGCAAAGTTGAATAAACGCTCAACGACGGTACTGTGCTGGTCCTAGGCTAGACTGTGCTAGAGACGCGAGCCTAGAACACTAACAAAATCACGGCACGGCACGTAAACAAGGGAAAAGCACACTCTGAATTTTTTTTTCGCTCCTTTTTTTTGCGCTCTTTTTTTTTGCGCAGCCTTTTTTTTTGCGAAAAATCACTATAATGGCGAGTGTCTCAAAACTCTTCCTAGCTCAAACTGACAGGATAGGCACGAAATTTTTTCGACCAATTTTTTTTTTTCGACTGCCCGGACCCAAAAACTGGAAACGGGTCAAAAAAACTTCCTATAATGGCACCTGTCTCAAAACACTCAGAAACATCTAAAAATAGGATAACCAGAAATTTTTTCGAAAAATGCGTTTTCGAAAAATTTTGGGCCTAAACGGAGCGTGGCTACCCGACTCTTTTTTTTCCGAAACCTACTCCGGCAAGGAAACACGAATCGGAATCTAGATGGATCCCGAAAATAAACCTAATAAGCAAAGAACTCGGATTGGTGGTGGATATATGGTGGTGGTATATGGCAGCGGTGGTGGTAGCGGTGGTAGTATATGGATATGGATCGGTGGTGGTATATGGACACGGATTGGTGGTGGTATATGGATACGGATTCGGTGCGGTGGTGGTAGATGGCAGGGGCGATGATGATGGTGCGGCGGCGGCGTGACAACTTATGACCAGAACTCGAAACTCTAAAAGACTAGACTCTAAGACCAGCAACTAGACACGACGATGCAACCGCAAATTCAACAAAGCAAAACCCTAAAAAGATTATGCAAGGCTCAGATTGGTTCGGATATGATGAACTAACCCTAAAAAATTTTTTGTGGCTTTTTCGTGGACTATAGGTATGAAGAACAGACTCGATCTAAACTACGAAAAACTGTAAAATCTCACCGAGCAACCTGGAAATCTGATACCACTTGATAGAGGCGGAGGTGTCCCGTCTTTCGATGAGATGATGGATATCGCTTTGGTGGAAGTCGACTTTGACGATCCGACTACGAACGTGCGAGGACGTCGCGCCTTAGCAATCGCTAAACCAACTCCGAGAGGTTATTGACCACGCCGGAGCACGATCAACCTGACCACGAGGGTCTGTTTCCTGCGAGCAAACGAAGAACAAGCAAGAAACTAAGATTGCAAGCTGGATATTGCGAATATAAGATGAAAGCTTTATTGATCAAGGTGGGGTTCTGTGACGCCTTTGTCTGGTCGTTGAACACAAACGAAGTGCGCGAAGTTGCAGCTATGGCGAACTTTTAATCTAAACAAAACCCAAAGTCTAAACGATGCCCTAAGGGCTGTATATATGGAGGAAGAGGGGGGAATTTCGTGGCCCTTGGTGGAGGGGTCCGAAATCAACCCTATCTCTTGTTTCCCCACACATACGGACTCTAAAAATAACCTATACTTATGTATTTCGAAATTACATGGGCCTGGCCCAATAATAAGGTGACGCAGCACCTAAAATAGCCTCGGGACGAAATTTATGAAGTGGCTTCTTGTATATTTCGTCCAAGGCTTCATGCACCCATTATGGTGGCTTCAAAGTCCTGAAATCATCACTTGTAACTCCGTTCTTGTTCCCCTTGCGCATGCCATCATCTCCATGCTTGTTCTTGCTCCAATGTTCATCCTTCTCCAAACTAGGCCCTTCATTTGTAAGCAAAACAAATGTATCCAATTTAGGCAGCATCATATTCTCATGAACATTAGAATCATTACCAAGAAACGAAAGTACCTGGTAATTTAGTTGGCGTGCACGAGCTCTAGTAATTGGTCCAGTATGTATAGCAGCAGGGGCTGTGGGTGTAACAATTGTATTGATGTCCTCATCGGACAAGAAGAAGAGCTGCCGTGGAAGCTACAGGCATCGGACGACCGACCAAGTCCGGACGTCCGACGAGTCCCAGGACACGGACGACCGAGATTTCCGGACGTCCGGTACCTGGCCACCCGAACGAAATCTACGGAAGTCTGAGACGTCCCGGACGACCGGACGACAAGCAACCGAGCCAAAACCACGAACGACCGACGATCTCCGGACGTCCGGACCGTCACGAAGCTCCGGACAACCGACCCCCTCCGGACGTCCGACACGCCCACGACAGAACTGATTCTACGGACGCCTGAGCCCGACCGGACGTCCGGACCGTCCCGAGCCTCCGGACGCCCGACGCCTTCTGGACGACCGACACCTGAGTGACCGCACCTGCGGGCTGGAGCCCTTGTACCCCTTCGCTTTGACTTCCATTTGCACTAAGACTATAAATATGACGCCCCCACCTCCTAGGGAGGGTTAGCATAGGTTTAGCTCATATTTTGTGTGAGAGCCTTACTCATCCACTTGGCTACTTCTCCTTGGAGCTCAGGACCTCTTCGGAGAAGATCCCCCAAGCGGATTCAAGACCCCTTTCTAGGGAAGACCATCAAGACCTCCGTACGGAGAAGAACTGTTCCTTTGTATCCTTACCTTGGTTGATTGTGGATCATATGTTACTCTATGTTGTCGGTGATCTAGCACTCGTGTGATTGATTCTATGTCGGTTTAGTGTTTCTCTCTCTCTTGTTTTCCCCGTGTTTCCCTTTTATGCCTCCGTGTGTTCTTCGTGAATTCCCGTAGGATCCCTCCAAACGTGAAAGATCGTCCACTTAGGGTTCCACCCTACATCACCGCGGTCCTCGGATGTGGGAGGAGGTATTTCGGAGGCCTTGAATAGCACCTTCCATGTGTCCTTGTGCGTCGTGCCATAAAGCTCTTGAAGTGTCTGGTGTTCGGTCGGATCGAACTCCCACAGATTTAATGCCCGTCTTTGGCACGAAGGAATTCGGCGGACGAGCATGACCTGGACCACGTTGACAAGCTTGATCTTCTTGTCCATCATATTTTTGATGCAGTTCTGAAGTCCTATCAGCTCTGCAGGTTCGCCCCAGGCCAGACCCTTCTTCTCCCAGGAAGTAAGCCGCATGGGAATTCCGGATCGAAATTCAGGGGCCGCTGCCCAGTTGGCGTCGCGTGGCTCGGTGATGTAGAACCACCCCGATTGCCACCCCTTCAAGGTCTCCGCGAAGGAGCCGTCAAGCCAGGTAACATTGGGCATCCTGCCCACCATGGCGCCTCCGCACTCCGTTTGTTGGCCGCTCACGATCTTTGGCTTCACGCAGAAGATTCGTAGCCACAAGCCAAAGTGGGGCTTGATGCGGAGGAAGGCCTCGCACATGACGATAAATGCCGAGATGTTGAGGACAAAATTTGGGGCTAGATCATAGAAGTCCAACCCATAGTAAAACATGAGCCCGCAGACAAAGGGATGAAGTGGAAATCCCAGTCCGCTGACGAAGTGGGCGAGGAACACGACCTTCTCATGGGGTCCCGGAGTCGGAATGAACTGCCCTGCGTCCGGCAGCCGGTGCGCGGTATCTGCGAACAAGTATCCGGCCGCCCGGAGCTTCGTAATATGCTCCTCCTTAATGGCGGAGGCCACCCACTTGCCTCCTGCTCCGAACATGTTTGGTTGTGCGGAGAAGGTGTGGACTAGGGCGCTGGAGCTCGAGGGTGCGAGAATGGATAAGCGAAGGAGGAAGAAGGCGTGGGTAAAAATGGGGAATCCTTATCCATTTATAGAGGCGACGAAAACGGTGCGCCTCCCCGCTTGCCCGTTGAAAATCGCTTATTTCCCAAGCACCACGATTGATGGCGCGGTTGGGTTACCCGTACCCACATTGATGAGAATCTCGTGATAAGGGGACATGATCTCTGCTTCGACAAAACAAGCCGAGGAAACCGCCTCGCAATATGTGTTGTGGCTGGTTATGGGAAAATGGTTTGAATAATGACTCAACCATAGTGTCGTGTCACGTTATCTAAAGCTGTCAGTAGATTATATTTGTGGGATATCATTCTCTCTACGGTTGATGAGGACATCAATACCATTGTTACACCCACAGCCCCTACTGCTACATATACTGGACCAATTACTAGAGCTCGTGCACGCCAAATAAATTATCAGGTACTTTCGTTTCTTGGTAATGATTCTAATGTTCATGAGAATATAATGTTGCCTAAATTGGATACATTTGTTTTGCTTACAAATGAAGGGCCTCGCTTGGAGAAGGATGAACATTGGAGCAAGAACAAGCATGGAGATGATCGCATGCGCAAGGGGAACAAGAACGGAGTTACAAGTGATGATTTCAGGACTTTGAAGCCACCATAATGAGTGCATGAAGCCTTGGACGAAATATACAAGATGCCACTTCATAAATTTCGTCCAGAGGCTATTTTAGGTGCTGCGTCACCTTATTATTGGGCCAGGTCCATGTAATTTCGAAATACATAAGTATAGGCTATTTTTAGAGTCCGTATATGTGGGGAAACAAGAGATAGGGTTAGTTTCGGACCCCTCCACCAAGGGCCACGAAATTCACCCCTCTTCCTCCATATATACAGCCCTTAGGGCACCGTTTAGACTTTGGGTTTTGTTTAGATTAAAGTTCGCCATAGCTGCAACTTCGCGTACTTCGTTTGTGTTCAATGACCAGACAAAGGCGTCACAGAACCCCACCTTGATCAATAAAGCTTTCCTCTTATATTCGCAATATCCAGATTGCAATCTTAGTTTCTTGCTTGTTCTTCGTTTGCCTGCAGGAAACAGACCTTCGTGGTCAGGTTGATCGTGCTCCGGCGTGGTCAATAACCTCTCGGAGTTGGTTTAGCGATTGCTAAGGTGCGACATCCTCGCACGTTCATAGTCGGATCGTCAAAGTCGACTTCCTCCAAAACGATAGCCACCGTCTCATCAAAAGACGGGACACCTTTGCCTCTATCAACAGTGGTATGTGAAAATCGTCTTGCAAAGCCGGACATGGTTTAAGTGTTCGAGGTTTACTTTGGAGTATTCGGAGATGGAACCCGCCTTTCAATGCCGAAGACAATCTACACGCTGGACTCATCTTCATTGAAGCCTGGTTCAGGGGCTACTGAGGGAGTCCTGGATTAGGGGGTATCCGGAAAGCCGGACTGTATACTTTGGCCAAACTGTTGGACCATGAAGATACAAGACTCAAGACTTTGTCCCGTGTCCGGATGGGACTCTCCTTTGCATGGAAGACAAGCTTGGCGATCTGGATATTAGATCTCCTTCTTTGTAACCGACTCTGTGTAAACCCTAGCCTCCTCCGGTGTCTATATAAGCCGGAGGGTTTAGTCCATAGAGGAACAATCATAATCATCATAGGCTAGCTTCTAGGGTTTAGCCTCTACGATCTCGTGGTAGATCAACTCTTGTAATACTCATATCATCAAGATCAATCAAGCAGGAAGTAGGGTTTTACCTCCATCGAGAGGGCCCGAACCTGGGAAAACATCGTGTCCCTTGCCTCCTGTTACCTTTAGCCTTAGACGCACAGATTGGGACCCCCTACCCAAGATCCGCCAGTTTTGAAACCGACAGGTATGATGACAGACTCGATCTAAACTATGAAAAACTATAAAATCTCACCGAGCAACTTGGAAATCTGATACCACTTAATAAAGGTGAAGGTGTCCCGTATTCCGATGAGATGGTGATTATCGTTTCGGAGGAGTAGACTTTGACGATCCAACTATGTACGTGCGAGGATGTTGCGCCTTAGCAATCGCTAAACCAACTCCGAGAGGTTATTGACCACGCCGGAGCACGATCAACCTGACCACGAGGGTCAATTTCCTGCGAGCAAATGAAGAACAAGCAAGAAACTGAGACTGCAATATGGATATTGTGAATATAAGATGAAAGATTTATTGATCAAGATGGGGTTCTGTGACATCTTGGTCTGGTCGTTGAACACAAACGAAGTATGTGAAGTTGCGTCTATGGCTTACTTTTAATCTAAACAAAAGCCAAAGTCTAAACCGTGCCCTAAGGGTTGTATATATGGAGGAAGAGGGGGGGAATTTCGTGGCCCTTGGGGGAGGGGTCCGAAACCAACCCTATCTCTTGTTTCCCCACACATGCAGACTCTAAAAATAGCCTATACTTATGTATTTCAAAATTACATGGGTCTGGCCCAATAATAAGGTGACGCGGCACCTAGAATAGCCTCTGGACGAAATTTATGAAGTGGAATCTTGTATATTTTTTCCAAGGCTTCATACACTCATTATGGTGGCTTCAAAGTCCTGAAATCATCACTTGTAACTCTGTTCTTGTTTCCCCTGTGCATGACATCATCTCCATGCTTGTTCTTGCTCCAATTCATCCTTCTCCAAGCTAGGCCCTTCATTTGTAAGCAAAACAAATGTATCCAATTTAGGCATCATCATATTCTCATGAACATTAGAATCATTACCAAGAAACAAAGTACCTGGTAATTCAATTGGTGTGCGTGAGCTCTAGTAATTGGTCCAATATGTATAGCGGCAGGGATTGTGGGTGTAACAACGGTATTGATGTCCTCATCAAAGACTCCACCGATCCATCGCATCGCAACGCAAGTCACCTATCGATGCGGTGTCGAGCCTCTAGGTGATTAAGCGGCTATTATTTGGCACATGGCAGCCATTCGGAAGGAAGATTACCTCCACGTGACACATGTCTAGAGGCGTGTCAAGCTGACAGACAAGCAGTGACTAAGCGGTGCGGCAGGCTTGCCTGGCTACATCCACAGCGTGACACCTAGCAGTGCATTTAATGCACTTTGTCCTAACTACCAGAGTTAGGTATGATAGCACTGTTGGCTATCTAATCAGCAGATAATGACCATTTAGCCATTGTGGTAACCCCTTAGCCTATAAAAGGAGGACCATGGTTACCTAAGAGAGGATTCAGACCCTTGTACACTCATACCGGCATAGCTACTCCCCGAGGCACCCTTGCCAGGCTTGAGCGCCGGGTGATGTTTGTAGTCCCTCCATCAATCCACCAAAGCACGAGTAGGGTTTTACGCCTCGCGGTGGCCAGAACCTGGGTAAAATCTACTGGTGTCACCACTATCATGTTGTTTCCATGGCCTTTGCTCTTTGTGCATTGCGATCCTCCCCCTTGCCGAACCACAAGGGACTGATGACCCCATAGGTGATTGTGTTCCACCGTGAGATGGGCCGATGTCTAAGCCATGACTCACTTCGGCTGGAAATTAAAGCCCTTCATTTGACACAGGTGATCTCTATCGTCACATCGCTTAACTCGGTCTACAGATGGCCGGCCAGTTTACACCTACCTAGATAGTCGGTTTTCCGCTTTCTCCACTGAGGCACTCTGCAAATGAACCTGGTGGCGCAATCCCAGTGGTTCTCCTATTACACCCTTAGTCGAATTCGTCAGGAACGTAAGGGGTACACATAGGAGCCGGGCAACCCAATTATTGAGTGAAATCTAGGTTCAAAACTGATGCATATAAAGCCGAAATCCAAGACGCCGAATACTTCGGACTTGTAATACAATTGTGACTTCTTTGCACCGAAGCTCCGTGAATGCTATATAGGGCCTTTAAAGGGCGTGGTTTCTTTATTTCATAATCTCAAGCATTTACATGCCCGACCGCCATAAGAGGAACTAAAAGAATACAATGTAAGAAGAAAAGAAGGAATATTGAGATCGGTCTTTTAGGAGCCTGGGCCGCATCCTGCCGCGCGTCTATGCTTCCGGGCTATTGACCAGCTTGTAGTCACCGAAGGTGGTGTTTTAAGTAGGACTGGTGCAATCTTGGTCCGTTTATGCGCTTCAGGCGTCTATTTGGCCGAGCCCCTTGAAGGAGGTCTTGCAGGAGTCTGCTTGCATGCTTTAAGCCACACTGAGGAATTCTTGGTTGCTGGCTCTTTAACAAAGGCCTGCTAATATGAGGGCTCAAAGCCGCGTCACTCCTCGGTCTAGTCGTTCCAACGTGTTGGTGAGTTTTTGGCCCCTCGGCAGCCCAGGGAATCTTGAGTGCGAAATTGTGCACTCTGGGGACATAATTCCCCATCCAGAGAGGGCGCACTAGGAGCATGTATCCCGATTTAGGGTGCGGGTGTATGTGGTCGAGGTCGATTTGCGCGGCCCGGATGCGCTTTGAAGAGATAGTGTTGCGTTTATCGCTATGGGCTGCCTCCTCGGACGCCTGTACCTCTGCTGCAAAAGCCGCACTCTGCTCCTCGGTCCGGAGTGAGCGCTTGGTGTTGCCATTGACTGTTATGACACTGTTGGGTCCTAGCATTTTGAGCTTGAGGTAAGCATAATGCAGGATCACGTTGAGCGCGTGAAGGCTGTGCGCCGTAAAAGCGCATGATACCCACTCTGGAAGGGGACGATGTCGAATATTGATTCTTCGCTTCTGAAGTTCTTGGCTGAGCCGAAAACTACCTCTAGGGTGACCGTTTCGATGCAGCAAGCTTCGACGCCCGGGATGACACCTTTAAGGTGGTTGTGGTCGTCTTGATCTGGGATGAGTCGATGCCCATCTTCCTTACTGTGTCCTTGTAAATGAGGTTGAGGTTGTTGCCTCCATCCATGAGGATTCATGTCAGATGGTAACCATCGACAATTGGGTCCAGACGAGTGCTGTCAATCCACCATGCCTAATGCTAGTTGGATGGTCATGCTTATCAAGGTGATTGGACAAGTCGGCCAGGGGTTGAACTTCGGGGCAACTGGCTCCATCGCATAGACATCCCGAAGCACTCGCTTCCTCTTCTTCTTAGGGATATGGGTGACATAGATCATGTTAACCTCTATTACCTCATTAGGAAACTTATTTTGGCCTCCATTATTGGGTCGCTGAGGTTCATCCTTATCTTTGCTGCAGTTTTTGGGTTTTACTTTGACCCTCTGCAACGACCTTGCCGGCTTGCTTAAAGACCCAATATTCCTGTTAGTGTGGGTTGCTGGTTTGTCCCGAGTGTCGTGGATTCCGCATGGGCGGTCTAGGAGTCTATCAAGCTTGCTAGGTCCATCTCTGTTCCCTTTAAAGGGCTTATTTTTATGTCCTGGTTTAGGTCCAGTGAACCCTGTGTTAACCGCACCATCCTCTGTGTCGCTTCCGTCATTCTTATGCATGTGCTTGTTTTTATTATGCTTGGGCTTTCCATTGGCGTCGTGTGTTTCCAAGGTGACTGCCTCGTTGTTGTGAGAACTGCGTGTGAGCCAACTATCCTCTCCCGCACAGAAGCGGGTAATCAGCGAGGCAAGGGCAGCCATAGTCCTTGGCTTTTCTTGACCGAGCTGACGGGCCAACCATTCATCTCGTATATTGTTTTTGAATGTGGCGATGGCCTCGTCTTTGGAGTAGTCTATGATTTGATTCTTCTTGGTGAGGAACCTATTCCAGAACTTCCGTGTTGATTTGCCTGGCTCCTGGGTGACACGACTGAGGTCGTCAATGTCCGCAGGCCGGACGTATGTGCCCTGGAAGTTTGCTCTAAAGGCATCTTCGAGGGCCTCCCAGCTGCCCATAGATTGAGGAGGCAGGCTATTGAGCCAATGCCTCGCCGTCCCCCTTAGTTTGAGCGGCAAATATTTAATGGCATGGAGATCATCTCCATTGGCCATGTGAATGTGGAGAAGGAAATCCTCGATCCATACTGCTAGATTGGTGGTGCCATCGTATGATTCTATATTGATGGGCTTGAATCCTTCGGTCCATCACCCTATCTGTGAAGTAGATCAGGTGTGCAGGACCTCGGAACCGAGGAGCATCTCATCGGAGGTATGGAGAGAGTTGTGCATAGGCCTGATCTCAGGCACGGTCATTCCTGTCCATCCAAGCATCATAGCCATTGAGCCCAGCCGCTGCGCGTCCCCTTGGTCTATAGATGGACCAGGGAGGTGCCCTGTTTGCCTTGATGTGACGTCGACCATCATGAGGATCTAACTAATCCATGGGGTACTTGCCATAACGGCATGGAGGTGGCCGGTCATTGAGGTTTTCCCGCATTTGCATGTCCCACCCACTAGGGGGTCGGTCCTAGTCCTCGGCGATCTCCTCATCAAACTCTGGCAGAACACGCCTACGTGGGTATGATTTCGGTGCACTACGGTGTCGGTCTTCCATGTCTTTCTCGGCAGAGAGCACTTCGACCCACTTTTCATTCATTGCGTCGGTATTGGCTTGCAGCTGACGCTGCTTTGTTTCATGCTCCGAGCAATTGTAATGAGGCGCCGCCAGAAGTGCTCTTGTTCGAAGGGGTCTTCGGGGACAACAAAGTCCTCGGTACCGAGGCTTTCGTCCTCCTCATATTCCAGCATGTATTTGTCATGGGCCCCTTCAAAGTGATCGTCGGGATCTGAATCCCTGAGATGTCCGTTGGGTGTGCCGTTGCGCCTGGGGAAGCTTGATGGTCTCCCTCGATGTTATCGACGTCGCCGGATTCTGCGTCACCGTTATCGGCGGTTGCATTATTGCCGCTAGGCTTGCCGTTGTTGCCTCTTCTGCGTCTTCGCTGACGTCTTGGAGGGGTATCGGGGTGTCCACCATATAGACATCATAAGTAGATGTACCAGTCCACCTGCCGGTGTTTACTAGGGGCGAGGTGTCTTCTATGGGGACATCTCCATCTTCACCCATGTATGAGGCCTCACCGTACTCTAGTACGTTGGTTAAATCATCGACTGTGGCGACTAGGTGGGTGGTGGGTGGGATGTAAATTTCCCAATCGTTGGCTTTAAGTTTGACCTGATCATAGACCGGAGTCTTGCCGTCCGAGATGGACATGGCTTGGATATGGTCAAGCATCTCATTAAGGTGGGACAGCTATTCCGGATTCATTGATGGGTTATAGGAGGGGCTGACTTGAAGTATGCCCATCTGGTAACTCGACATGTCTTTGGCACGAAGGAAATTCGGGAGTGATTCTGGATTCTGCATTAGTATCAGGTCCAACCCTGACGTGATTCCTGAAGTGGGGGCAGATCTACATCCGGGTCAGAGATCGGAAGGACATCGGCTGAGGCGATCACGTCGGGAGCCTCTAAGGGTGTTGTGACGGAGATTGGTTCTGGGGTCGAGCCCCCGACGCTGGATAGGTTCTCAATTCGGCCGGTGGCCCATCCTGGTAGGATGCCGCCAAAGGTCATGATCCAACCTGGGGCAAAGTTCTCGGCCGAGGCTAGATGAGTCAGCGCAAGAGACCATGTTGCCGAACACAAAAAGCTAGCCGGGGGCAAAAACGCTCCCGAGGCCGTTGGAGAAGTTGATATGCAGGTGAGCCCTCAATCCTTGTGGTGATCGCACAGCGGAACTCTCAACGAAAGCACCAGTGTTGGTGTCAAAACTGGTAGACCTCGGGGTAGGGGTCCCGAGCTGTGGATCTCGGATTGAGGGTAACAGGAACGAAGGAGACGGTGTGTTGTATGGTGAAACCCTAAGATGGATCTTTTCACACTTGGAGGGGGGAAGGAATGAACACCAAGAACACAAAGAGGAATTCACTCCAACAAAACCCAATCACACAGAGTAGCAAACACATTGATCCACAAGATTACAAGCACAATCAAAGGAAACAAGCACTAGGTAAAGTTCTTCCCACTCCTAAGAGATGAGGTCTTGATGATGATAGTCTTCTCCAAGAGGAGGTCTTGAAATCCACAAGTGGATCCTCTCCTAAGAGGCCTTGATCTCCAATGGAGTGGTAGAGGAGCAAAGCTCTCAAATATCTCACATATACTTTGCTAACCTTAAACATGAACCTAAGTACGGAATATATAGGCTTGGGGGCGAGGTGTATGAAGTGGAGGCCCAAAACCCGAAGTTAGTCGGGCATCCTGTAGGGCTCGTGCGCATGGGGTAATTGGGCCCGTGTGCCCGGGGATCCCATGCGCAAGGTACACGCCCGTGCGCACGGGGTGCTACAGCCGTAGCTCCCTGTGTAGCCCGTGGGCACGGGGTTTCGGGGGGCCATGCGCATGGGGTCGCCTGGGACTTTCTGTCCTTCTCCTTTGTGCTTCCTTCTTCTTCCTCAACACCTTGGGGAGGTTCTCCTACTCCTTGGTGATGCTCCTTAGCTGCTTGGGAGTGTTCCTCTTCGTAACTAATGATACATAGTGCATTTTGTGAGGTAGTACCCAAGTTCCATTCGTGTCCATACGCATGTCAAGTAGGAAGGAATTCACCTCGGTTTCCATTGCGCGTGCTCGAGCTCTTGTCATAGGCCTACGTGGTTGATGCAGGGTAGAACCCTAGATGCATGATCTTTCACGTTTGGAGGGAATCCTACCAAGAACACGAAGAACACGAGGGGAAAATGAGGGGAAAATGAGGGTAAACACAAGAGAAATCACTCAACCAACAAGATATGGTCACACATATGCTAGATCCTCGAAACACAAAGAGTGATACACGATTCAAAGTCAACAAGGGACGATACAAAGGGTCTTCTCCGTGAGGAGGTCTTGAAGGGTCTTCCCGTAAAGGGGTCTTGAATCCGCTTGGGGGATCTTCTCCAAAGAGGTTGTGAGCTCCAAGGAAAAGTAACCAAGTGGATGAGCAAAGGTCTATCTCAAGTAGGAGCTATCACAATGCTAATCCTAATATGAAGCTAGGAGACAAGTATATATAGTCCAAGGGGTAAGTGGGTGATACATGGGGTGAAACCCCTTTCACTGTGCACAGGCAGGGCGGTTGTACCGGTCATGGGGGCGGTTGTACCGCTGGGAGCTCAGGCAGGCCGGTTGTACCGGTGTTTGGAGCGGTAGTACCGGTCTTCTGGCAGTTACGCGGATAAACCAGTGCTGTACCGGCCTTGCACCGCTCGATCACAGAAGTTGGACCGGTTGTTGGGTGGTAGTCGAGCGGTTGTACCGCCCGGGCGGTAGTTGGGTGGTTCTTGGCCGGTTGTACAGGTCCTTCTGCGCTGAGCAGATTGTCATCATGCTCTTGATGTTCATCTTGCACCGTAACTTCTCCTTGGTTGCTTCCTTTGTACCTAAGCACACAAAGCATCTTCGTTTGAGGTATTATCCATGTCTCAAGTGGATCAAAGGGGGGTTCAACAAGGAGAGAGTTAACCTCGTTTTCAATAGCTCTCGCACGAGCTCTTGTCATTGGTCCAAGTGGTGTCATGGGAGACGAAGGTAGGTCCATGGGGATGACCGTAGGATGATCCGCATCATCTCCCTTCCCTTGGGAAAGATCCGACCTCGGATCTAAATCTTCATCACCATGGTATGGGGAGAGATCGTTGACGTTGAAGATGTCGCTCACCGAGTATTTGTCGCGTGGGATATCGATCTTATAGGCGTTGTTGTTGTAGCGTTCAAGCACCTTGAAGGGTCCATCAGCTCGTGGTAGAAGTTTGGACTTATGTTCGTTGGGGAAGCGTTCTTTGCGAAGGTGTAGCTACACAAGATCTCCAATGTTGAATATCATGGGTTGCTTGTTGATGTTGAGCTTGGTCGCGACTCATTGTACTTGGCACTCGATTGTGTGCCTTGTATCTTCGTGCATCTTCTTGAGGTAGCTTGCTCTTGCACTGGCATCCATGTTGGTGCACTCTTGTAGTGAACAGGAAGAATGTCCAATGGGGACAATAGGTTGAAACCGTAGACGGCCTCGAAGGGGGACTTGCCTGTAGTTGAATGTCTTGCTCGGTTGTAGGCATACTCGGCAATGGGTAGACACTCCTCCCACTCCTTGGTGTTCTTCTTGATCAACACGCGTAGTAGAGTGGATAGCGTACGGTTCATCACCTCCATTTGGCCGTCAGTTTGAGGATGGTATGCCGAAGAGAACAAGATCTTGATTCCGAGCTTGGTTCATAGGGTCTTCCAAAAGTAACTCAAGAACTTGACGTCGCGGTCCGAGACAATCATCTTTGGGACTCCATGGAGGCGTAAAATTTCCCTACAAAAGATATTTTCAATATGTGAAGCATCTTCTATCTTGTTGCATGGGATAAAATGAGCCATTTTAGAGAATTGGTCCACAATAACAAACACAATAACAAGCGTCATGCTAAATGGAGTGAATTTATAGAGTCTTGTTGCGTCCAAAGTGTCCCATGAGTCCTCCTCCATAAGCCTCTTGCAAAAGGAGCAAACAAAGAGAAGACTCGGGAATGCAAAGTGTGTTAGCTCTCATAAGATAATCATCCTTGATGCAATATTGTTCCCAAGATGTATGTGTCAAACACTTGGCATAAGGAATAGCAAAAGTAGGATCATGCACATACAAGTCTTTGATGTGCTCAAAGCCAATGACATTCAATTCAAGTTTAGTGACAAGCATGCATATGCGGGAAAGATCATCTGCCACTACATTTTCCTTACCCTTCATGTACTTGATGACATAAGGAAAAGACTCAATGAATTGACTCCATTTAGCATGACTCTTGTTCAACTTAGTTTGACCCTTTAAGTACTTATGCGTTTCATGATCGGTATGAATGATAAATTCATGAGGGCGAAGATAATGTTCCCATTCACGCAAAACTTGCACTAAATCATATAGATCTTTATAATAGATGGGGTAATTGAGTTGCGCTCCGGAAAGTTTCTAACTAAAATATGCTATGGGGCGCTTTTCTTGCGTTAACACGCCTCCTATGCCATTACCGCTAGCATCGCAATGAATTTCAAAAGCTTTGTCAAAGTTGGGTAATGCAAGCACCCTTAGAAGAAAATTCTTAAGCTCATTAAATGCGGTATCTTGGGATGGTCCCCAAATAAAAGGCGCATTTTTCTTACTCAAGGAATGCAAAGGTGAAGCAATGGTGCTAAAATCCTTCACAAATCTATGATAGAAACCGGCTAAACCAAGAAAACTATGCACTTGTTGCAAATTGGTTGGTTGGGGCCAAGTTTTAGTAGCATTGATCTTATATTCATCTACATGAACACCCTTAGAAGACACAACAAAACCCAAGAAAACAAGCTTAGCAACACCAAAAAGGCATTTGTCCATATTAGCATAAAGGCGCTCTTTCCTAAGGGTTTGCAACACGGTCCTAAGATGGGTGACATGATCTTTGAGAGATTTGCTAAAGACGAGAATATCATCAAAATAGACCACAACAAATACACCAATATAGGGATGAAGAACAAAGTGCATGACTCACATCAAAGTACCGGGTGCTTCGGATAAACCCATTGGCATAACTAGCCATTCATATAAGCCAAATTTGGACTTAAATGTGGTTTTCCATTCATCACCTTCTTGGATGCGTATTTGATAGTAGCCACTCTTAAGATCAATCTTTGAGAAAATGGCGGCTCCGCTAATCTCATCAAGCATATCATCTAAGCGTGGAATAGGATAACAATATCTAACGGTGATAGCATTGATGGGACGGCAATCAGAAACCATGCGATAAGTACCATCTTTCTTTGGAACAAGAATGACCAGAATGGCACAAGGGATCAAGCTTTCACGTAATTAACCGTTGTCGATGAGTTGTTGTACTTGACGTTGGATCTCCTTAGTTTCCTCGGGGTTGACATGGTAGGGAGCCTTGTTAGGTAGAGGTGCTCCGGGGATGAAGTCGATTCGGTGTTCCATGCCTCGTAGTGGAGGTAGACCCGGAGGTAGCTCGTCGGGGAAAACATCTTGGAATTCCTGCAAAAGAGAAGACAACACTAAAGGTAGATCGTGAGATGTGTTAGTTTTTTGTGCGTCGTCCTTGCACACAAGGACATAGTGTGTAACACTTGATTGGTTCTCACACACTTCTCTCATCTCACTTTTTGTGGCAAATGGGAGTAAGTTTTTCTTGGCACTCATCATTGAGACACTCGATTTTGGCTTGTGGCGCTCGCTCTCTTTTGGGTGGGTCACTTGCTCACTCTTTTCTACACGATGGGTGGCTTTCTTGTCGGCGATCACTTGACTTGGAGACATAGGTCGTAGCACATACTCCTTTCCCTTCATCTTGAATATATAGTGATTGGTACGCCCATTGTGGATGACACCACGGTCAAATTGCCATGATCGACCAAGAAGGAGGTGGCAAACGGACATCGGGACGACATCACACTCCAAAGTGTCTTCGTATGCTCCGATTTTGAAGGAAACTTTGACCGTATGCTCAACTTGGATAGTGCCGGAATTGCTTAGCCATTGAACCTTGTAGGGGTGCGGGTGCTTCATCTTGACCATTTGGAGATTGGAGCATAGTTCTTCACTTGCCAAGTTGTAACAACTCCCTGCATCGATGATGACCTTGACGGACCTTCAATTGATGTCGGCCTTGGTGTGGAAGATGTGGCATCTTTGGTCTTCATCTTGTTGATGTTGGAGATTCAAGACTTTGGAGACAACGAGAGCGGGGCTCGAATCCTCATCACAAAAGACTCGATCATCATCATCTTTGTTCACGTGCCGGTGCATGGCCACTTGCTCAAGGGCTTCCATTTCCTGTTCACTCATGGAGTCATAGGTTCTATCATCGTTGAGGATCATGATGCGCTTGTTGGTACACTCAAAGGACTTGTGGCCTTGGCCGCCACATGTGAAACACTTGACGGAACTTGTCTTGGCGGTCTCATCGGTTGGAGTAGATGATGAAGCGCGCGGCTTGAGGTTGCTTGTAGTAGGAGGACCCACTTGAGGTTGTCAAAGTTTTCTTATAACTCGACTTGTCGCCATTGCTTGTAGATGGCTTGGTTGAGGTAGAAGGAGTTGGAGTCGTTGAATCTTGGGTGTTGGAGAAGCCATAGCTCTTGGATGAGTACTTGGCGTACTTGAAGTCATCTTGCACTTGGCGTTCCGCTTTGGTAGCTTGATGCACGAGCTCAATGAGGTTTGAGTATGGTTGGAAGTCGGCAATCTTCTTGATGGGATGATTGAGGCCATTCAAGAAATGGGCCATAGTTTGCTCATCATCTTCTGTGACATTGGCTCTTATCATGGAATCTCCATTTCCTTGTAGTATTCTTCAACGCTCTTTGTTCCTTGCTTGAGGAGTTGGAGTTTCTTGAAGACGTTGCGGTTGTAGTATGTTGGCACAAAGCGTGCGCGCATGACATCTTTCATTTCCTCCAATGTGGTGATTGATGGTTCACCTCTTGCTTCTCGGCGCTCAAGGACTTGTTCCCACCATATGAGCACATAGTCTTGGAACTCAAGGGATTCCATAGCGATCTTCTTCTCTTCCTCATAGTTCTGCAAACGAAAGATCTTGTCGACCTTCAATGCCCATGAAAGGTACTCTTCAGGATCATTGCTTCCATGGAACTTGGGCATGGTGAACTTGAGATTGCCATAGCGTTGCTCTTCATTGTGTTAGGGTCGGGGTGATGATGATGCCCTTGATGAGGAGGATTGTCAACCTCATATTGCTCTTGGCGTGGAAGATTTTCAAAGTCATCTTGCTCTTGATGAACTTGAGGTTGTGGAGGAGCTTGTCGAGCTTGTGGAGGAGCTTGAGGAACTTGACCATGCACTCTTGTTTGGTAGTTTCGCTCTTGGATTTCTTCACAAAGTGCTTCCTCTTGATTGCGCCTATCTCAGTTGTGGTTGGCAATGGCTCAACTTGATTCTTGAAGGGCATGTTGCGCCTCAAGAGCTTGTGTTTCACGATGTTGTTGTTGAAGACGTTGAGCCTCGGCGTCTTGTTCGTCTTGATGTTGTCGCGCTCTCTCTTCCTCTTGGAGACGTTGACGCTGCCTTTCTTGTGCTTGTGCAAGAGGGACTTGGTTTTGTCAATGATGATGTGCTTGCTCGTCGACTTGCTCTTGTGGATGATTGCCGTGTAGAGGATTGCTAGATGCTTGATTGTCTTGATGCGCAGCTCGACATAGAGTGTTTGATGTCGGTGTACTTGAACCGGAGAAGGTGTCGTCGGAGTGTTGACTCGAGCGGCTCTGTCTTGAGTAGGAAGAAGTGGAAGAATGGCGGTTCATCAACAAGGCATTAATCTCTTCCATTCTTGCATCGTTCTCTTGTTTGTGAGCGTCGAGCTTGTTATCGAAGTAGTCTATTGTTTGTTGCTCGGAGAGTCGCAAGTCGGTGGCGAGATTGTTGATGCGGTCGCTCATTGCTTGTTGTTCTTGGTGCAAAGCTCTTTGTGCACCGAAGAGGTGGCTCTTGGTGACATAGGATGACATGTCATCGTCTTGCTCTATGAAGAGTGGGTTGGTAGAAGAACTTGGCCTATCCATCATTCCAAGAAAATATGTGAGTGGGAGAAAGAGAAGAACTTATACCAAACGTACCCTGACCGATGTTGAAGATGGATCAATGATCACTCAAATGTGGAACAAGGAAATAGCACAATTGGTACTAATTCTTGTCAGTTCTCACACCTACACAAGTAAAAGCTTATGATAGAGATCGATTAGGATGGTGGCACAAAATTTGATGCAATTATTAGTAAGCCTCAAATAATGTTGGAAAAGATTCACGAATTTGCAAATGCAACAAGTAGACCAATAGCAAGATAATGGTACACGGAAACACACAAGCAAATAGATAAGTTGGGTCTTGTAACCAAGGAATGAGCCAAAATGTGGAAACCACGAAAATGCTCTTGTTGTGCAACACTAGAGAGACGCTAGCACGATTGCACAATAGGCGAATACGAAACTTGTGCACAACCTACTAAGCAAAAATGCAACGACTTCTATCCCAAGTATGATATATGTATGGTATTCCGATGGTATGATCCAAGATGATCAGATATGACAATCTTAATGTAGTATGATGCTATGGTTCTTGCTTATAAGCTCTTTGCTTATCTTTCCTTCTTGCTTAAAAGCTTGTTTGGCTCTGTCTCTTTTGAGCTCTTTTCTCATGCAAAACTTCACGAACCAAGATAGAAATTGTGTATGCGATGACAACTTTGTGACACAAAAGATGATACCAAGATATGCACCACTACGATATGGTATGTATGTTATGGGGAGTATGATCACTAATGTGCACAAGTCACGTTGCCGACAATACTCAAAGGCTATTCTTGATGGGTAAGCAACGCAAAAGTAAGGCTATGGTGGTTATCAATGCAATGGCAATGAGTAGACAAAGATGTCATTGAGGTTACCGTCTAGGTAGTCGTTTGTAAGCACTGACAGTTGTTGGATATGACGAGTCATTGACGAAGATGAGCGGTGGTGATGTTGATGTCAAACAGTACCTATATAGCCGAAACACAATAGGACACGGGTGAGGGAGTCCTCGATTAGGGGGTATCCGGACAGCCGGACTATATACTTTGGCCGGACTGTTGGACCATGGAGATACAAGACTCAAGACTTCGTCCCGTGTCCGGATGGGACTCTCCTTTGCGTCGAAGATAAGCTTGGCGATCCAGATATTAGATCTCCTCTTTATAACCGACTATGTGTAAACCCTAGCCCCCTCTGGTGTCTATATAAACCAGAGGGTTTAGTCCATAGAGGAACAATCATAATCATCATAGGCTAGCTTCTAGGGTTTAGCTCTATGATCTCGTGGTAGATCAACTCTTGTAATACTCATATCATCAAGATCAATCAAGCAGGAAGTAGGGTTTTACCTCCATTGAGAGGGCCCAAACCTGGGTAAATCATCATGTCCCTTGCCTCCTGTTACCATTAGCATTAGACGCACAGATCGGGACCCCCTACCCGAGATCCGCCGGTTTTGACACCGGCATTGGTGCTTTCATTGCGAGTTCCTCTGTGTCATCGCTGCAAGGCTCGATGGCTCCTTCAATCATCAACAACAACGCGGTCCAGGGTAAGACTTTTCTTCCCAGACAGATCTTCGTGTTCGGCGGCTTCGCACTGCGAGCCAATTCGCTTGCCCATCTGGAGCAGATCGACAGCTACACCCCTGGCCATCAGGTCAGGTTCGGAAACTTGAACTACACGGCCGATATCCGCGGAGACATGATCATCGACGGATTCAAGCCTATGCCAGGAGTGCCGAACAGTCATGATGAGCACGGCTTACACCTGTTGTCGGACAATACTCGGGATATCACACCAGCAGGAGCTTCGGACCTAAATCTGGGGCAGATTGCGTCGTTCGAGGACGGGTGGATGGACCCCGCCCCAGAGGCTGCACACTCATCGGCGGTAGATCCGACTTCACCCCCAAGGAAGCTTGCGTCTCCGGACCCCTGGACTTGTGTCCGGTTCTAGGTCCCAGACAGCGCGCCCCCAGGCCCGCCGATTCTGGTCGGGCTCCAGTAATGGAATTCGCCGCTGCGGATATCTTACAGCACTCGCCCTTTGGCGACATGCTGAACTCATTAAAGTCTCTCTCTTTGTCAGGAGACTCTTGGCCGAACTATGTCCGGCTCAAGGGGGAAGAAGGCGACATAGATATTCGTTGCCCACCCACCACCCACTTCATAGCCACTGTCGACGACGTAACAGACATGCTTAACTTTGACTCTGATGATACCGGTGGCATGGACGTCGGCGCAGAGGACGATTCTGAACCACCGCCCATGGGGCACTGGACTGCCACCTCATCATATGATATATACATGGTGGACACGCCTAAGGAGGATGATGGCTACAAAACGGAGGATAAAACCCCCGGACAAAGGCCAAAACGATGGCGCAGACGCTGCTCTAAGTCCAGCCACCAAAATATCGACACCCCAGTCAACTCCAAAGGCAACGACGACCATATGGACCCAGCGATGGAGCAGGATGAGCCAGGTCACACCGAACACAACCTGGAGCAGACGCCCGATCACAGCGATCCAGAGGGGAGAATTCATCAACCCGCCCCGGGAGAGGAACACAGTCCGGACGATGATGCATTCATCATCCCGGAAAAACGTTTGGAACGAGATAACCTCCACAGAAGGCTTATGGCCACTGCAAGAAATTTAAAGAAGCAGAAGCAAAGGCTCAAGGCTGCGCAGGAAACGCTCAACCGCAGATGGAATAAAGTGCTAGACACTGAAGAAAAATACGGCGACGACCGCCACACAAAGAGCTACCCAAGGCGCAAGCTACTGCCAGAATTCGATGATGAGGCCATTCCGCCGAAGAACAATATGACCAGTAGGCCGGACCAGCCACTTCATGACTGCAATAGAGCAGCTACTGACGCCGCACATGATTTACGTGAGCTCCTGGATAAAAAGGCCGGTGCGACCAGGTCCATCTATGATTCTAGAGGACACGCTCTGGTGCAGGATTATGGTCACCAAAACGATCAGACTGATCGAGTACCAGTTCGGAATCAGCACCGGACACAACAACAGCCGACAGCATGCCACAACACATCCAGATACAGAGGGGCTGCTCACCCTCTGTGCTTCACCGAAGAGGTACTGGACCACGAATTTCCACAGGGTTTTAAACCTGTGAACATAGAGGCGTATGATGGAACGACAGACCCCGGGGTCTGGATTGAGGATTTTATCCTACATATCCACATGGCTCGTGGGGACGACCTCCACGGCATCAAATACCTTCCCCTCAAGTTGAAGGGACCAGCTCGACACTGGTTGAAAAGCCTCCCCGAAAATTCAATCAGAAGTTGGGAGGAACTCGAGGATGCTTTCAGGGCCAATTTTCAAGGGACCTATGTCCGACCTCCGGATGCTGACGACTTAAGTCACATAATTCAACATCCCGGAGAGTCCACCCGCAAGCTTTGGAACAGATTCCTCACTAAGAAGAATTAAATTGACGATTGTCTGGATGCCGAAGCCCTAGCGGCCTTTAAGCACAGTATCCGGGATGAGTGGCTCGCCAGACACCTCGGCCAAGAAAAGCCGAGGACAATGGCAGCCTTAACAAGCCTTATGACCCGCTTTTGCACGGGTGAAGACAGCCGGTTGGCCCTTAGAGGCACCAACGACCCAAGTACATCGGAAATCAGGGATGGCAACAGGGAGCCATGTCGCAATAAAAACAAACGTCGAAACAAGGAAGAAAGTCCGAACAACACAATGGTCAACGCCGGATTCAGGGGCTCTCGACCCGGTCAACAAAAGAAGCCATTTAAAGGCAGCAAAGAGGGACCGTCCGGCCTGAACAAAGTCCTGGACAGATTGTGCCAAATTCATGGCACCCCCAAAAAACCTGCGAACCACACCCATAGAGAATGCTGGGTCTTTAAGTAGGCCGGCAAGTTAAATGCCGAACACAAGGGAAGGGAAACACCAAGTGAAGACGAGGATGAGCCTCACCACCCGGACACTGGGGGCAGAAAAAATTCCCACAAGAGGTAAAAACAGTGAACATGATCCACGCGGCTCACATACCCAAGAGAAGGCGCAAACGCGCGCTCAGAGACGCATACGCTATACAGCCTGTTGCCCCCAAACTTAACCACTGGTCGGCCTGCCCGATCACCTTCTATCACAGGGACTACCCGACTAGTACGCGGCACGGAGGATCGGCTGCCTTGGTGCTCGACCCAATAATCGACGGATACCATCTCACTCGCGTCCTCATGGACGGCGGCAGTAGTCTCAATTTAATATACCAGGACACTATCCGCAGGATGGGGATAGACCCATCCAGAATCAGCCAAAGTAACACCACCTTTGAAGGGGTGATACCAGGCGTCGAAGCCCGCTGCAGGGGCTCCCTCGTACTAGAGGTGACATTCGATTCCCCAGACAACTTCAGAAGTGAAGAACTACTCTTCACCATTGCTCCCCTCCAAAGTGGTTATCATGCATTGCTCGGGAGAATGGCCTTTTCCCCCTTCAATGCAGTATCGCACTACGCCTACCTTAAACTCAAGATGCCAGGTCCATGTGGCGTCATCACCATTAACGGAAATACAGAGCGTTCCTTACGCGCGAAGGAGTATGCGACGGCTCTAGCAGCCGGACACTAAGCGGCCTCTAATATCAGAATGCATGATCGGTCGTTAAGACCACAGACACGGTTAGACGGGTCCGGCAGCCCAGATAAACCTGAGCTGGGCGCTATACATGTAATCCCATAAAGGACACCAGGGGCTACAGATATTCAATAAAGCCCACCTTTTGGCTTGACCTTATTAACAGGCCAATGTCTTACACTTCTACTATCCATTGATAATAGCTAACTCTTCGCACGCTTATGTCTACATGAGTTTTCCTTTTTACAGATACCATTCGTGCGATACCCTCCCAGGACACGGCACAACGGAGACAAAGGCGCAGACGTGCAGCAGGGCCTCGCTCAAAGGTTTCTCTTTAGATTAAGCCCCTGTGTAAACCTTCTTTATTGTCTCTTGTTGCTTATACATCCAATGGGTACTACACCCACAGGGGATACTGTCGTCATTGGCATTCCGCCACGACAAACTAATGCACGTACCTGGAAACACGGTGTTCATAATAAAGGGCGTTATTTAGCCCAGTATATGTCCTAAAGTCCAAATACCTTCGGGAGTGTTCAGCATCGCGAGTTTGGCCTTATATGCATCAGCTCCGAATCATGTCTTTGGTCAAATGTTGGGTTTGCCCGGCTCCTAGGTTTGCCGCCTTACGTTCCGTTCCTATCGGCTAAGGCGGCCAAAGGAGAACTACTGTGATTGTGCCCTGGTTATTCCGGATGAGCACCTCAGTAGAGAAAGCCGAAAATTGACTGTCATGATATAGCGAGAGACTGGTCAACCACTCGAGGACTCATCGGAATCTTTAGGATTCCTCCGCATTAACGAAGGACCGTTTCCTGGTCATGTACACACGCGCCCGTATTCAGATGCATGCAAAGGTACCAGGGGCTACATAGTAGCCCCACCGTCAAACTCCTATGGCTAAGTGAAAGTGTTAAAGCTATATAGTCCGGTTGCTTAGTTCGATGTGCGATCACCTCCTTAATGGACCAAGACATTGGATCAAGTGTGATTACGCATATTCTTGCGAACACCCCTGCATTGTATCCGTGGGGGCGGAACCAACGACTGCTAACTTTCAGATTACATATATACATCAAACGACCGCATAGGAGGCACAATAACACTTTTGGGCAAAAAGTATAAACATAGCCTCCATACTTAAAATAAAATTGTTTTTACAATAAAACGATTTGTCACTCGAACATGACATTCTTCGAGCACTGAGCCTTTATTAAACGAGCACCTTCTGTTACCTGCTCCAAGTAGCGCTTGGCTGGATCCTGGGTTCCCGCCGGACTCTGGGTCGCAATGACGGTGGCCTCCATATCTGTCCAATATGCTTTAACACGGGCAAGAGCCATCCGTGCACCCTCTATGCACGCCGACCTTTTCATGGCATCGATTCGCGATGCGGCACCAAGGAATTGTTGCACCAAACCAAAATAACTGTCCGGCTTCGGCCCCTTCGGCCGTAGATGGTCTATTACAGACCTCATTGCAAGACCGGATAACCTATGGAGCTCGGCCACAGCAGCCATCCTCTCACTCAATGGCAACGGGCACGTTGGAGCACTAACTTGTGACCAGAACAACTTTTCCACTTCATTATCCTTTTGATCCTCGAAAAACTTGGCCGCATCAGCCATACTCTTTGCCAGATCCGCATATGCGTCTGCAGGGCTCCAGTGTCGATCTAGAGGAGCATACTTTGGATCTAAGAACTTCATCCGCAACAAATAGGGGTTTCCAGCTGCGATTTCTCCAGCCTGTCGAAGCTCCTCACGCGCATCCCTAATTTTGGAACGCGTCTCCTTGGCCACATCTAGGGCCTTCTTCAGGTCAGCAGAATTAGCCTGATTCTCTTTTTCAAGGAGCTCATACTGGTTGGCTGCGTTTTTCAGCTCCACAACCATCTCGGCTATTTTATCTTCGCTTCAGCGATGAGCAGCATGTTCGGCTCTCAACTCTTCGGCCGTGCTTAGGGCAGCCGCATTGCTAGCTCGGGCTTGTTCCTTGGCTAGGGCAAGTTCCGCCCTCAGGGCCTCCACGGCAGCAGCTCCGCCTACAGTCCAAGCATATCACATTAACATTATGCTCCTCCTAATATTTCCTGTAAAAAATAAGGAAAGCAGAGCACATACTTTGTGACTCGTTAAGCCGCTCATTCACAAGTGTGATATCGGCATCCACAACTTCAATCTGTCGCCTCAGTTCGGCGACTTCAACGGACCGGTCGGCTGCCGGACCCTTAGCCACCTGCGCATGAATACAGTGCGATCATTACTCAACAATGTGATCCTCCGTTTGCCGCCTAGGGCTGGCAACCAGCGTCTCAGGGGCTACTATCCATATGGAGCACACCTAGCGCGTGCGCCACAATAAAAAAATCACGTATTTCATTACATACCTCAAAGCCTCTGAGCAGGCTCGTAAAAGCTTCATTCAACCCGCTTGTGGCGGATGAAATCTTCTCAAGCACCATGCTCATTAATGAACCGTGATCCTCCGAGAGAGCAGCTTGCTTCAGAAGGCCCGTCAGCGTCTCCGGCCGGTAGCCGAACTGTGACGGACCCTTCTTATCACCCCCCGTGGGAGCCGAACGCTCCGGGCTCAGGGCGGCCGAAGTACTAGCTTCTGGCCTCGGCAAATCTGGACTCCTCCGTGATGACACCTCGGGGTCGCCCGCCCCATGAAGCGGAGAGGCTGGTGGGGTTTCACTCTCCATCATCTCCGGAAGGAGATCCCCCGAAGACGAACTTTGTCGAGAAGAACTGCTAGCCGGACTGCAAAGGATGGATCCAGGTTATTGTTCTCGGAGGAGGGAGCAGTGGCTTTGTATTTATGATTAACTTACAGCTCGGCTGAGGGCTGACCCGTTTGCGGGCATCGCGCGGTGAGGACACCCTTTGGGGCAGGGCCCCCTGGTGAAGTCTTCTTCCCTTGTCTGGGCACCTCCATCTCCAAGTCTTCGTAGGCGGCCCTCTTCTTCCTGCGGGGGGAGGAAACCCTAGATTCTCCTCCCCGACTGTCCTCCTTCGTGGAGGTAGTAATTCCCCCAGTTTGGATGTGCAATGTGTGAAGTTCTGCTTCTTTGTTCTTCCCTTCATCTTTCCCTGAGGGCACTTGACTTAGCATACGACCAAGCATCTTGTCAATGGCAGGACTAGGTGAGCCTTCGAGAAGTGGCGTTGGACACCTAATTCTCTCCGCCTTGCTGAGCCATTCCTGGTCGCGGAGGGTTTTAAGAATAATGTTATGATAAATATAAATGAATTGTTCGGGTTCTGGGTTACTTACTCGGGTATCTGGGCGGTTGCAGCTCAGGCCCGCATCCTCGATGGTGTCCGAACACTTTACTTGTGGTCCGAAGAATAACTTACACATCCCTTCGAGCGTCATGCCGAAGAAGTGCAGAATACTCCGCGGACCTTCCAGATTTAACTCCCACATCCGAAGAGGCCGGCGTTTGCACGGCAACATCCGTCGGACTAGCATTACCTGAATTACACTGACAAGGCTAATGTCCCTCTCAAGAAGCTCCCGGATGCGGCTCTGCAATGTTGGTACATCATTAGCAGGCCCCCAATCCCGTCCTATATTGGCCCATGACGCCAGTTGAGGCGGAGGGCCCAAACAGAAGTCGGGGGCAGCCACCCACTTTGTGCCTCTGGGAGCCGTGACGTAAAACCACCTCCGCTGCCATAGATCGGACACCTCCGGGAAGAAGCCCTCTGGCCATGGGGCATCGGTGTTCCTGCTTATTGCAGCACCTCTGCACTCTGCGTGTCGCCGCTCAATCATCTTCGGCTTCACATTGAAGGTCTTGAGCCATAAGCCGAAGTGCGGGGTGATGTGGAGGAAGGCTTCGCACACAATGATGAAGGACGAGATGTGAAGGATGGCGTCCGGAGCTAGATCATGGAAATCTAGTCTGTAATAGAACATGAGCCCTCTCACAAAGGGATCAAGGGTGAAGCCTAAGCCGTGGAGGAAGTGAGAAACGAATACGACACTCTAGTTTGGCTCGGGAGTAGGGATGACCTGCCCTGGAGCAGGAAACTTGTGCTTGATGTCGGCGGTCAGGTATCTGACCTCCCTAAGCTTCACGATGTCCTCCTCTGTGACGGAGGAGGCCATCCACCGGCCTTGAAGGTTGGATCCGGACATGATTGAAGGTCTAAAGTTCTTAAACCTGGGTTTGGGTGTTGGAACTCAAGATGGGAAAAGATTCAAGTGTGGTAGAAACGAGGGATAGGCCTCAGCCCCTCTATAAAAGGGGTGAATATCAAGCGTCCTCAGCGTAACCGCTTGGGACTTACCTAAAAACACGGAGTCATACCAACAGGCGTCGTGGGATTGCACGCACTCGTATTGATGGCGGATCCCGCGATAAGGGGAACACCATCTCTCCTTTGGCAAGGCGTGCCAATAAAACATCCTCGCAACGCGTGTCGAGGCAGGCCGAGAAAACCGGTTCGTATTGAGCCAGGCCACGGCATAAGGGCACCCCGTAAGAAAAATTATCAGCGTATCAGATTTGTGAAGTGTGATGCCCTCTACGATGGTGTGCGGAAATTATCTCACAGAACTGGACGCCATCCTTGAATCTGCTTTGGAGTATTCGGAGATGGAACCCGCCTTGCAATGCCGAAGACGAACTGTGTGCCGGACTCATCGTCATTGAAGCCTGGTTCAGGGGCTACTGAGGCAGCCCTGGATTAGGGGGTATCCGGACAGCCGGACTATATACTTTGGCCGGACTGTTGGACCGTGTAGATACAAGACTCAAGACTTCATCTCGTGTCCGGATGGGACTCTCCTTTGCGTGGAAGACAAGCTTGGCGATCCGGATATTAGATCTCCTTCTTTGTAACCAACTCTGTGTAAACCCTAGCCCCCTTCGGTGTCTATATAAACCGGAGGGTTTAGTCCGTGGAGGAACAATCATAATCATCATAGGCTAGCTTCTAGGTTTTAGCCTCTACGATCTCGTGGTAGATCAACTCTTGTAATACTCATATCATCAAGATCAATCAAGCAGGAAGTAGGGTTTTACCTCCACTCGAGAGGGCCCGAACCTGGGTAAAACATCGTGTCCCTTGCCTCCTGTTACCATTAGCCTTAGACGCACAGACCGGTACCCCCTACCCGAGATCCGCCGGTTTTGACACCGACAACGGGAACTACAACTCAAATTCTCAAAGACCAAAAACAAATGGTGGTAGCGGAATGCGGTGGTGGTACGGCGGATGACGTGGTGAAAGCCCTAAGCAAATATGCCAAAGTTTGGAAAACTTGATGATGTCTATTGATGTTGGAACCTATCTAGGTGGATGGGGGATGTCAATAGCTTCTCAACGAGCTAAAGAACGCAAAAATCAGACTCCAGATGTGGAAGTTATGGGGAAAACTGTCAATCAGCCGAAACTAAAACTGGGAGGGGCAGTTGTACAGCTTTGGTGGGCGGTTGTACTGCTCCTCGAGCTCAGCGGTAGTACTGCTTGGATGGGGCAGTAGTACCGCTCGTGTCGGGAAAATTCACAGAACTGGATCGGGGCAAAAATTGGGGCGAAAATGGATGATTTTGGGGGGGAAATTGGGTGGATTTCTTGGATGGAAGGTGGGGAAACTTGTGGGGAAGCTAGATCGACCTGCTACACACAAAATCCATGAATCAAATCCAACAAAACTTCATCATACCAACAAATCACAAAAAAAAATTAGGGCTATTTTTTGTGGGGATTTTCGAAATTGAGGAAGAACACAACAAAATTAGGCTAGAAAAAGAGGGTAGGGGCTCCAAAATCGTGATCAACGTGGCTCATGATACCAAGATGATGTAGGGTAGAACCCTAGATACCTGATCTTTCACGTTTGGAGGGAATCCTACCAAGAACACGAGGGGAAAACGAGGGGAAAACAAGGGTAAACACAAGACAAATCACTCAACCAACAAGATATGGTCACACATATGCTAGATCCTCGAAACACAAAGAGTGATACACAATTCAAAGTCAACAAGGGACGATACAAAGGGTCTTCTCCGTGAGGAGGTCTTGAAGGGTCTTCCCGTAAAGGGGTCTCGAATCCGCTTGGGGGATATTCTCCGAAGAGGTTGTGAGCTCCGAGGAGAAGTAACCAAGTGGATGAGCAAAGCTCTATCTCAAGTATGAGCTATCACAATGCTAACCCTAATACGAAGCTTGGAGACAAGTATATATAGTCCAAGGGGTAAGTAGGAGATACATGGGGTGAAACCCCTTTCACTGTGCACAAGCAGGGTGGTTGTACCGCTGGGAGCTCAGGCAGGCCGGTTGTACCGGTGTTTGGAGCGGTAGTATCGGTCTTCTGGCTGTTATGTGGATAAATCGATGTTGTACCGGCCTTGCACCGCTCGATCACAGAAGCTGGACCGGTTGTTGGGCGGTAGTCGAGCGGTTGTACCGCACGGGCCGTAGTTGGGCGGTTCTTGGCCGGTTGTACCGGTCCTTCCGGGTTGAGCAGATTGTCTTCATTCTCTTGCTGTTCATCTTGCAACGTAACTTCTCCTTGGTTGCTTCCTTGGTACCTAAGCACACAAAGCATCTTCGTTTGAGGTAGTAGCCATGTCTCAAGTGGGTCAAAGAGGGGTTCAACAAGGAGAGAGTTAACCTCGTTTTCGATAGCTCTCGCACAGGCTCTTTCATTGGTCCAAGTGGTGTCGTGGGAGACGAGGGTAGGTCCATGGGGATTACCGTAGCATGCTCCGCATCAGTGGTGCTTGATGTGCTGGTGTAGAGTCCATGCTCCACATCATCTCCC
>NC_041383.1:378720182-378740973 GCF_002162155.2 Triticum dicoccoides | reverse complement strand
ACTTGGCCAAGTCCTTGACATTTCAGATGTCGCTTACGTTGTACTTGTAGCATGGGATGTCGATCATGTAGGCGTTGTCATTGTAGCATGCTAGCACCTTGAAGGGTCCATCGGCTCGTGGTAGTAGCTTAGACATGCGCTCATTGCGGAAGCAGTCCTTGCGAAGATGAAGCCATATGAGATCTCCAGGTTGGAACACCATTGGTGTCTTGTTGATGTTGAGCTTGGTGGAGATGCGATGTACTTGACCCTCGATCATTGCCCTTGTATCTTCATGTATCTTCTTGAGAAATCTTTCCCTTGCACTCGCATCCATGTTTGCGCATTCTTGGAGCGGGAGAGGTAGAATGTCCACTGGGGACAATGAGTTGAAGTCGTAGACAGCCTAGAAGGGAGATTGGCCGGTAGTAGAGTGTCGAGCTCGATTGTAGGTGTACTCGATGATGGGAAAACTTTCATCCCACTCCTTGATGTTCTTCTTTATCAACATGCGTAGGAGGGTAGATAGCATCCGATTGGTGACTTCCATTTGGCCATCTGTTTAGGGATGATAAGCCGTCGAGAATAGTAGCTTGATGTCGAGCTTTGCACATATTGTCTTCCAAAAGTATCTTAGGAACTTGACGTCACGGTCCGACACAATGGTTCTTGGCACTCCATGCAATCTCAAGATTTCCCTACAAACGAGATTTGGAACATGTGAAGCATCGTCTATCTTATTGCATGGGATGAAATGTGCCATTTTGGAGAATCAGTCTGCAACAACAAATACGGAATCCTTTCCATTTTGAGTCCTAGGAAAACCATGAAATCCATACTAATATCTTCCCATGGTTGATATGGAATTGGAAGTGGCATATGTAAACCATGAGATTGGACTTTTGACTTAGCTTTGCGGCATGTAGAGCATCGGTTGGTGAAGTGTGCCACGTCGCGGAACATCTTTGGCCAAAAGTACTTGAAGGAGAGTGTGGCAAAGGCCTTGTCGTGCCGAAAATGTCCCATAAGTCCTCCGCCGTGAGCCTCTTGCAAAAGTAACAAACAAAGCGAAGACTCGGGTATACAAAGCTTGTCATAAGGTAGTCATTCTGAGATAATAGTTCTCCCAACAAGTGTTAGCAAGACATTTGGCATAAGGAATCGCAAACGTAGGATCATGGGCATAAAGATCTTTAACATGCTCAAAGCCAATAACATTAAACTCAAGTTGAGTAACTAACATGCATTTGCGAGAAACAGCACCCGCCACGACATTTTCTTTACCCTTGATGTACTTGATCACATAAGGAAAAGATTCAATAAATTCACTCCATTTAGCATGCCTTGTATTCAACTTGGTTTGACCTTTAAGGTACTTTAGTGTCTGATGATCAGTATGGATGACAAATTCATGTGGGCGAAGATAATGTTCCCAAATATGTAATACTCTCACTAAAGCATACAATTCTTTTTCATAGATAGGATAGTTAAGTTGAGCTCCAGAAAGTTTTTCACTAAAGTATGCAATGTGTCACTTTTCTTGCATCAAAACTCCACCAATTCCATGACCGCTAGCATCACAATGAACCTCAAAAGTTTTGTTGAAATTAGGTAATGCAAGAATTGGGGCATGTGTAAGCAAAGATTTGAGCTCATCAAATGCGATAGATTCCAAGGGTCCCCAAACAAAGGGTGTATTCTTCATACTCAAAGCATGTAACGGTGCAGAAATAGTGCTAAAGTCTTTCACAAAGAGACGATAAAAACCCGCTAGACCAAGGAAACTATGCACTTGTTGCAAATTAGTGGGTTGTGACCAAGTTTTAATTGCTTCAATTTTAGATTAATCAACATGAACGCCCTTTGAAGACACAACGAAACCCAAGAAAACCACCTTGTCAACACCAAAGGTGCATTTTTTCAAATTGGCATAGAGTCGTTCCTTTCTAAGAGTTTGCAAAACAGCTTGAAGATGATTTACATGCTCTTTGAGAGATTTGCTAAATACAAGAATATTTTCAAAGTAGACTATGACAAACGCACCAATTTATGGGCGAAGCACATAATGCATAACACGCATGAAAGCACCGGGTGCTTCGGATAAACCCATAGACATAACTAGCCACTCATACAAGCCAAATTTTGTTTTGAAGGCGGTTTTCCATTCATCACCTTCTTGTATGCGGATTTGATAATAGCCACTTTTAAGATCAATTTAGATAAAATGGAGGCACCGCTAAGCTCATTTAACATCATCAAGTCATGGAATGGGATGCCTATAGTGAATGGTGATAGCATTTATAGGTCTACAATCAGAACACATGCGAAAACTGCCGTCTCTTCTTGGCACAAGAATGACCGGTACGGCACAAGGACTCAAACTTTCACGCACATGTCCATGGTCTATGAGATGTTGGACTTGCCTTTGTATTTCTGTGGTTTCTTCGGGTTTGACACGGTATGGATCCTTGTTAGGAAGAGGTGCGCCGGGGATGAGGTCGATCCGGTGTTCGATTCCATGTAGCGGAGGGGGCCGGGAGGAAGCTCATCGGGGAAGACATCCGCAAATTCCTGCAACAAATCAGATAACACTAGAGGAGGAGGGTTAAGAGTGTTATTCTTTGCCACCTAATCCTTGCACACTAGGACATAGTGTATGACACTTGATGGGTTCTCACACACTTCTTCATCTCTCTTTTTGTGGCTAGGAGGACTAGGTTCTTGTCTCTTAGTGTGGAGTCACTCATTTTGGGCTTGTGGCACTCACTCTCTTTGTGGTGGTTCACTCGCTCACTAGCCTCTCCTTGATGTTTAGTGCCTTGCTTGTCAGCGAGCACTTGACTTGGTGTCATAGGTCATAGCACGTACTCCTTGCCTTTCATCTTGAAGCTATATCGGTTTGTTCTTCTGTTGTGGATGACGCCGCGGTCGAATTGCCAAGGTCTTCCCAAGAGAAGATAGCACACGGACATAGGAACCACATCACACTCTAGGGTGTCCTCGTAGGCGCCGATCTTGAAGAAAATGTGCATGATGTGCTCCACTTGAATGGTGCCGGAGTCGCTAAGCCATTGGACCTTGTAGGGCCGAGGATACTTCTTCTTGACCAATTGAAGCTTGGAACATAGCTCTTCACTTGCCAAGTTGTGCCAACTTTCTTCGTTGATGATGACCTTCATGGAACGCCCATTGATGATGGCCTTAGTGTGGAAGATGTGACACCGTTGACCTTCGTCTTGTTGGTGTTGTAGCGTCAAGACCTTGGAGACCACGAGAGCGGGACATGAATCATTGTCACAAAATACTTGAGCATCATCTTCTTCATTCACTTGATGATGCATGGCATGTGCTCAAGGGCATCCATCTCATCTTCACTCATAGAGTCGTAAGTGACATCATCATTCGCGATCATGGTTCGCCGGTTGATGCATTGGAAAGACTTGTGTCCACGGCCACCACATGTGAAACACTTGAGATAACTTTTCTTGACGGGATCATCCAGTGGTGCCAATGAAGAGGTAGTCTTGTTCTTGTAGTTGCTTGCCCGAGGACGAGTCAAGGAACGTTTCTCTTTCTTGGAACTTGACTTGTCGCCGATACTTGGTGATGCTCTAGTCGAGGTAGGAGATGTTGTAGTAGAGTTAGCTTGAGTGTATGAGCCATAGGTCTTGGATGAGTACTTGGCATACTTGAAGTCTTCTTGCACTTGTCGCTCCGTCTTGGTCGCTTGATGAACTAGCTCGAGAAGGATGGATTAGGGTTGGAAATCGGCAATCTTCCTTATAGGGTGACTGAGACCGTTCAAGAAGCGGGCCATAGTTTACTCATCATCTTCTTTGACATTGGCTCATATCATGGCAATATCCATTTCTTGATAGTATTCTCCACCGTCTTCATACCTTGCTTGAGGAGTTGTAACTTCTTGAAGAGATCTCCGGTGTACTATGTAGGCATGAAGCAAGCTCGCATGACGTCCTTCATTTGAGTCCAAGTGGTGATGGATGGCTCGTCCTTCTTGCAGCGTCGCTTGATCACTTGTTCCCACAAAATGAGGACGTAGTCTTGAAACTCTAGGAATGCCATGGCGATCTTCTTTTCTTCGTCCGTAGTGGTGAAGATGGAATATCTTGTCGACTTTCAATGCCCATGAAAGATATTCTTCAGGATCGTTGCTTCCGAAGAAATTGGGCATGGTGAACTTGAGCTTGCCATAGCGGAGTTCTTCATCACAGTGATGGTGTTATTGTAGCTCTTGGCGTGAAAGAGGATCTTCAAGCACTCGATCCGCTAGGTGTCGCTCTTGACGTGGAGGAGGAGGAGGTATATGTGCTCGGTTGCGCCTTTCTTGTTGCTCTTCGCGATGTGCGGCTTCATCTTGTCGTGCTTGAAAAAGTGCTTCCTCTTTCTCAAGGACTTGACGGCTTCGTTGAGCAACGTCTCAAGTTGATTCACGGAGTGCATCTTGAGCCGCTTGAGCTTGAGCTTCACGACTTTGTTGCTCTTGTCGTATTGCATCACCATCGTGAGATGCTTGACGTTGACGATGTGGTGGTGGTTGCTCTAGATCCATGGCTTGTTGTTCTTGGCGTTGCGCCTTCTCACGTGCTCGAACTCGGTCTTGTAGGCCATTGCCATGGAATGAATTTTCTTCCGTTTGGTGGTCTTGAGTGTCATCGCGTCGAGGAGGACTTGCATCGGAAGAAGAATATGATGACGAATGCTAACTTGAGTGGCGTCGTCTTGGTGAAGGGGTTGAGGAATACGTGCGGCTCACGATCATGTTGAGGAATTCGTCCATTTGTTTGGAGAGCTTGGCGTCCAAATAGTCATGCTGTCTTACTTTCGATTGGCGGAGGTCGGTGGCGAGTTGCTCGATGCGATCACCCAAAGCTTCACTCTCTTGATGTAGAGCTTGTTGTGTGATGAAGAAGTGATTCTTGGTGATGTAGTCGCGGTCGTCATCTTGATCCTCAAAGAGAGGGTTTGTCGAAGAAGAGGGCCTATCCATCATGTGAAGTGGTGGTGAGTAGGAAAGTGAGAGAACAATACCAAGATACCTATTCCGGAGATTGTGGATTTATCAAGTATGATTCCACGTGATGCTAGAATAGTAGAATTGGCACTGGGTTTTGTTTCTCACACCTACAAGTAAGAGTCTTATGATGGATCTCGGTTAGGAAATGGCACAAATAATTCAAGCAAATGTTAGTCAAGATATCGAAAAAGTTTAGAAGATGCACAAATCGCAAGTAAGACAAATAGATCAAACCCATATCACTAGGAACAGACACACGGAAGATAGATGGGATCTGCACAACCAAGGAGTGAGCTCTAAGGTGGAACCATGGAAATGCTCTTGTTGTACGGATAGTAGAGAGATGCTAGCTCGATTGCTCCAATGGGCTAGATATGCTAATGCACCAACCTAAGAGGGAAATGAGTCGTCTACTATCCCAAGTATGCTTATGTGTGTAGTGACCAATATGATGTAACTACGCTAGAGGCTCGATGGTATTGCTTACAAGCTCTTTGCCTCTCTTCTTTTTCTTTTGCTTAAAAGCTTTTTTAACTATGCCACAATGCTTGATATGCGAGCCGAAAAGCGAAACAACAAGTAGGATATGCACGGGAGAGACGTAACACTAAAGGTGCACTAAGGCGTGGCCCGACAATTCTCAACATGCTAGTCTCGATGGGTAAGCTAGGCAAAATGGGCTCGAAGCTATCAAAGGTAATGGCAATGGTAATACAATGGTGTCGGCGATGTTACCATCCTTGCTTACGGTAGGTATGAAGATGGAGTGGTCGAAGCCGGTGTGGAGTCCAAGTCATTGACGAGTGGCGGTGATGATGAAGACAAATCACGCCTAAGTAGCCGAAACACCTTAGGACACACGAGAACCGCAACTCCAAAACTCAAAACACACACAAGAATTATTGCGGAAGATGAACTATGGTGGTGGAATGGCAAAATGGTGTAAAATGGGTTTGGCTGAACTGCTCTGAGTGGCCCGTGTGCACGGGGTAAGTGATGCCTGTGTGCACGGGGTCCCAATGGCCCGTGCGCACGGGGTGTTCCGGGAGCAGATGAACACCTTCAGGCGCATAGTTTTTGTGCAAAATTTGACCAAAATTAGCGGTGGGGGTGTGGGATGGAGGTAAGGGGTAGATCCACTTGCCTCATGGATCAAGTCAACCAAATCTCATAAGAACCAACAAATTGCAAGAAACTTTTTGGGGCTATTTTTGGTGGGGATTTTCGGATTAGGACGAAAAAAACAAAAAAAATCAAGCTAGCAAGTGGGGGTAGGGACTCCAAGATGTGAATCAACCTTGCTCATGATACCAAGATGTTGTAGGGTGAAACCCTAAGATGGATCTTTTCACACTTGGAGGGGGGAAAGGGATGAACACCAAGAACACAAAGAGGAATTGTGACGCCCTCGATTCAATCGTACACTAATCATACAGGCAAATGTGTATGATCAAGATCAAGGACTCACGGGAAGATATCACAACACAACTCTAGACACAAATAAAATAATACAAGCTTTATATTACAAGTCAGGGGCCTCGAGGGCTCGAAAACATAAGCTTGAATACAAACGAGTCAGTGGAAGCAACATTACCTGAGTACAGACTTGAGTTGAACAAGTTTGCCTTAAGAAGGCTAGCACAAAAGCAACATCGATTGAAAAGGCAAGGCCTCCTGCCTGGGAGCCTCCTAACTACTCCTGGTCATCGGCGGCCTCCACGTAGTAGTAGGCACCCTCAATGTAGTAGTAGTCATTGTCGAAGGTGGTGTCTGGATCCTGGGCTCCACCATCTGGTTGCAACATCCGAGAAGAATGGAAAGAGGTGGAAAAAGGGGAGCAAAGTAACCATGAGTACTCATCCAACGTACTCGCAAGCAAGGATCTACACTACATATGCATCTGTATCAATGAAATGGGTAGTATCTATGGATTTAACTGCATAATGCTAGAAGAGAAGGGGAAAGCCTAGCCTATCGAAGACTAGCATCTTCAAGCAGCTCCAAGCATCTTGCAGCAATCATAAGAGTATAGAATAGCAGATTATATTTAACAAACATGTTGTAGAAATAACGCCCAGAGATCCTTCCCCGACTCCCTGCGGGAAAGCAATCTCGGAGCCACATACCCATTACATGCCTCAGCATTCAGTATCCAGTTCTAGTTGTAACAATCGGGATACAACTCTGAGCGTCCGTTACCATGGACCCGGCTATTCGAATAGATCAATCTTCCCTGCAGGGGTGCACAAACTTACCCAACACACTCGATCAACTCCGGCCAGACACACCATCAGGTCATGAAAGGCCTCGGCCGATCAACACGATGTAGTCCTACCTAGGCTCAACAGAGAGGTTACACGCCGGTCTACATCCTAAATGTGAAGGTGTCATGGGCCAATCATCCTTTCCTTTGCAATCCTACGTGTTGCAAGGACGGACGGGATCAGTCCTAGCTACCTCCTTATACAAGGCAGTGCTTACGCGGACCACCCGAGCGCGTGCCACTCAATTGTGGCATCTGATGAGCTTTCGGGAGAAACGTATGACGCAGAGTGCCCATACTTATTCATGTGTGGTGGTCAGTGCGAAAAAGGCCAGAGGCCTACTCGGATCAAATATCCAAACCATTAGTGTCTTGTTAGTGCGGTAACGATCAATGATCCACGATATGTGGTCCCATCGCCCCGTCTCACGGACTTGCGGCAAGGGCTAAGAATGCCCGGCCGCGCCACATGGAAAACTTGCGGGTATCCTCCAGATCAACCTTACTTCACATCACTCGCGGGTACCCCTTGGGGCTGACCCGATGTCATCATGGTTCTGTGGTAAGTCAAAGTAACTGTGTGTCCGAAACAGCAAGGGGGAAACCTGAGGAATCACTCTCAATGGATTCCCACTCGATGTAACCGTCAAGGTGGACTTGGAGGAATCACCCTCGATGGTCCACACTTGAGGGGTTGCATGACAAAGTCGTTATCGGGAGTGTTGAAGGAGGAATCACCCTCGATGACCACGACCTAATAACTACACTACAGGGTTAACATCATAAGTGCTAATGAGGTATCACCCTCGGCACTCGATAATAACTCTGCAGAGTCATACAACTAAGGGAGGTGATGTGCGGTGTCAGGGTCTGGACGTCGGTCACGTTGATCGAGTCATCGAACATAAAGCGGGGGAAACTGGGACAAGGTGGGAGGCACGGATGGATCTCTAACCAACCTATACTAAGCAGTTTAGAATAAGCAGGTAAGGTATGAAAGTAGGTAACAAAAATAGGCTATGCATCACAATAGGATCATACAAAAAGCAGTAGCAGTTCTAATGCAAGCATGAGAGGGAAAGAAATGTGCGATATCAGAATGATCAATGGGGGTTTGCTTGCCTGGAAGCTCTACTGAAAAGAAGAAGTGTCGCCGTCGACGTAGTCGATCATAGGGGCAGCATCGGTCTCGGGGACTACCGGAGAGAAGAGGGGGAAGAAAGAGTAAATACAAAGCAAACAGATGCATTACTAAGCAAGACAAGACGATAAGCGGTGCTAGGGGTGTTCTAACGCGGTACTACATGATACCGGCGAAGGGGGATAACATCCGGGAATATTTTCCCGGTGTTTGGCATTTTCTGGGCAGATGAAAAGAAGGGGACGGTTCCACTGTCGTCATCCTAGAGACATGTGACAAATGAACGGACCGTGTATTCGGGTTCGTTGGATTTTTCTGAGCAACTTTCATATATAAATTATTTTCATCCGAGTTACAGTTTATTTTATATGATTTTTCAACGATTTAAACATATTGTGCAATTACATATTTATTTTAATTCGAAAATCATTTAATACCTAATTGCTACGGGTACCCGAAAGTGTACCCGCACTTTTGCACATGAGGCTGACATGTGGGTCTGGTCAACTGCTGACTCGGAAGTCAACAGTTGACTGGTCAATTGTCAACACTGTAGAATGGGCCCTACCTGTCTGTGACTTAAGTGTTAATAAATTATTGAATCTAGTTTAATTAGTGGGGGGTCCATTAGTCAATGGGGTTAGGAAGATTTAGCCCCTCTAATTAGGCCAGCCGGCCCCATTGGCCAGGGTGACTGAGCCGGCTGTGGCCACAGCAAGCACCGGCGGGCGCAGAGGCCTCCCATGGGCTGTCGGCCGGCAGCAGCGGCAGCGAACCGACGGGGGAGCAGGCCGGCGAGCGGTGGGTGCAGGAGGCGGCGCTAGTGGTGCGATGGTTAGGCCATAGCAGGGAAGGGCCGCAGCATGGGGAGGCAGGGTCGGGTGTGCGTGAACGGGACGAGTGGCGGGCGCGAGGCATCAGCTGCAGCGGAGTCAGGAGGCACCAGTAGTGGCAGCAGCAGCTAGGCGCTGCAGGGGTCAGGGGAGCGGCAGCTAGCGGCGGGTGCGGGTCTGCCCTGGCATGGCGGTTGTGTCCTGAGGCAGCGAGCGAGCGTGCTCAGGGTGAATCGGCACGGACGAGCCAGGCGGCTGGAGCGTGAGACGCGGGCTTGGATGCGGGGCATGTGCGAGAGGGCGCGCGCGCGGAGGCTCGGTCGTGCACGGGGTGTGGGGCGCATGGCTAGGGGGCGGCCAGGGCGTGAAGTAGGCGAGCCCGGGGTTGCTCGTGCCCGTCGGCCATGGTGGGCGGTGCGGTTCGGTCTAGGTAGGCGGCAGTGAAACGACATAAATCCGAGGGGTTCAGAGGGGGGATCGAGGGGGGCTCCCATCGCAATAGTAGGGGAAGTTCACGGGCTCGGGGAGGCTTTGATGAGGTCAAAATTGATGATGACAAGCAGCGGGGCAGAGCTTGAAGAAGACCTCGATGCGGTCAATGCGGTTGCTCCGGGCTCGATCTCGTTGGCGGAGATGAAGAAGTGGACGATGACGGTTCTCCCGGACATGTTTCTACGGCACGGGGACGAGGGTGAGCGCACGGGTGAGGTAGGCCATGGTGGTTGCGGTTCGGTCGAGCTCGAGTTTGAGTGAGGGAGGGAAAAGGAGGGGGAGAAGTGGCTAGGTCAAGCAAAGGGGTCGCAGGGGTCCTTCTTATCCTTCCCGGGGACCGGGGGATGGCCGGCGCGTCGCCCAGCCTCGGCCATGGTGGTTGGATGTCCGCCACTCACTCCCTCGCTCCTGTAGCAGGAGGAGGGAGATGACCCAGATGGGCTGGGCTGGCTATTATTGCTAGCTGGGCTGAAATGAACGTGGGTGTTTCCCCCCCCCCACCCCCTTTTTCTTTTAATTCTCCAACGTTTTGCTTTAACACTTGCTACCCATTGACTTTTGTTAACTATAGCATTTGGCACATAAATCCCAGGCATTATTTTGAGCATGCCCATAAAGTTTGGGGGCAACTGGAGTTAAATAGATAATTGTTTATTTTTAAAAGGTCATTTTATTTGTTGTCGGTCCATTTGTTAAACTACTAGGAATTTATTGGTAAGTCAAATGAAGTTGGTTTCAATACGACAATGATCACGGGAATTTATAGAATTATTCGAACATTTTAGTTTTACTGCTCGAAGAAATAAATATTTCAGTTGCAAATTAAATTTGAATTTGACTTTGATTTTGGACAAGTGGCAAGCTGCATAGTAATCATGATGACATGGCCACCATTAGGGGGAGATTACTGTAGCATGATTCTCGGGGTGTTACAGCAATTCACTCCAACTAAACTACTAGAGTAGCAAACACATAGATCCACAAGATTACAAGCACTAGGTAAAGTTATTCCCACTCCTAAGAGATGAGGTCTTGATGATGATAGTCTTCTCCAAGAGGAGGTCTTGAAATCCATAAGTGGATCCTCTCCTAAGAGGCCTGATCTCCAATGGAGTGGTAGAAGGATTAAAGCTCTCAAATATCTCACATATACTTTGCTAACCCTAAATATGACCCTAGGTATGGAATATATAGTTTTGGGGGCGAGGTGGATGAAGTGGACGCCCAAAACCCAAAGTTAGCCAGACATCTTGTAGGGCCCGTGCGCATGGGGTAAGTTGGGCCCGTGCACGGGGTGCTACAGCCGTAGCTCCCTGCGTAGCCCGTGGGCACGGGGGTTTGAGGGCCTGTGTGCACAGGGTCACCTGGGACTTCCTGTCCTGCTCCTCTATGCTTCCTTCTTCTTCCTCAAGGCCTTGGGGCAGTTCTCCTACTCCTTGGTGATGCTCCTTAGCTGCTTGGAAGTGTTCCTCTTCGTACCTAATGATACATAGTGCATTTTGGTGAGGTAATACCCAAGTTCCATTCGTTTCATATGCATGCCAAGTAGGAAGGAGTTCACCTCGATTTCCATTGTGCGTGCTCGAGCTCTTGTCCTAGGCCTACATGGTGCTTGATGCATTGGTATAGAGTCCATGGGGATGATGGAAGGATGCTCTGCATCACGGCGTTTACCCAGGTTCGGCCCCTCTTGATGGAGGTAAAACCTTACGTCCTGCTCTTGTTTATATCAATGGAGATGTATCAAGTACAGAGTTGATCTACCTCAAGATCGTAATGTGTGGTCTAACTCTAGGGCTAGGTGGATGATTTTGTGTGATTTCCCCTCTACGGGCTAAACCCTATGGCTTATATACATGCCAGGGAGGGTACCTAGGGTTACAAGGTCGGTAACTACGAGCAAGGCGACGGTAGAGATCTTGGAGTATACGAAAAGTATTCGGTGGAGGTAGTCTTGATCATGCCTCCTGTATATGGTGTTCGGAGTCCATCTTGACCATGAAAGAGGGCCTGTCGGCCCAACCCAGGGAGAATGGGCCGACTAGGTTAGGACCCCCCCCCCCAATCCAGGACACTATCACTTATGAAGGCGGATTTAAATAATGCAACTCGGTGAGACAAGTGCTTTACCAATATTGTGCAAGTTCTAGACAATTGGTGAGTGAAGGGAAATGCAACATTTATTTCAGTACAAGTCCGGAGGTGAAAACAAAAGCAAGTACATGTGTACAACTGAATAATGAGAGAGTCTTTATCAGACAAGTATTTCGATTTGCCTACTATGGTTGGACTCGACATAAGTGATAGTTTTGCCTATTTGGTGGAGAGGGTCATTGCTCGGCTAAAGGGTTGAAAGGAGAAATTTCTATCTCTCGGAGCTAAAGAATCGTACTTAAAGCAGTTATTTAGTCTCTGCCAGTTTTTGCAATGGGGGTGTTTAAGATCCCAAAGAAAATATGTAAGGAAATTATATACACCATGGCTAGCTTTTGGTGGGGTGGCGAAGAGGAGCAGAAGAGAGTGCATTGCTTGGGATGGTGGTGAATGTGCATACCAAAAAATAAGGGTGGAATGACCTTCCATGACCTTCATGCTTTTAACCTTGCAATGTTGGCTAAGTAATGTTGGAGATTGATCTATAATCCAGATAAGTTATGTGCACATGTGCTTCGCACGAAATACTATCTGGATGGTAATATTTTGAAGGTAGGATCTTCCTTTACTTGGCAGTCTATTATTTCATATTTGGCGTGTTGGGACATGATCGGAAACCAATATATGGAATGACCGCTGGGTGCCAAACGGCCCAACTAGAAAGGTTTTAACACCAAAGGGAGCTTGTTTGCTATCTAAAGTGGAAGAATTGATTGGTCCGTGCTCAGGAGAGGGGATGAAACACTCATCAGAAACATGTTCTTCCCTACAGATGATGAGAAGATTTTGAGAATTCTACTGAATGTTAGGATTTTGTAGCATGGAACTTTACTATGTCATATGCCTTCACAGTTCGCTCGGCGTACTACGTAGAGTGGCACCACCAGCATGATTATAACGCCCCTACAATTAAGCTACAGTGATCTCACCCTAATGATGACATGTCACCATGTTTGCTAAGCTAAATTATCACTTAATTAAAACTCAGCTCAAATTCAAATTTAAATTGCTAGTCAAAATTACTTCAAACAGTAAAACAAAAATGTCAGTAGTATTTTAAATATTCCCCAAGCATTTTTCATGTAGAATCCAACACCATTTGGTTTTATGAAATTGACCCTAGCAACAAATTGGTGTACGAGCAACACCAAAACAAGCCTATTTAAATCCAAACGTAAATTTGGGTGTTTCCAAATGGACTGGGAGTTTATGTGTTGCCTTGTTATATTTCTAGTTGAATTATGTGCCAAGTTTGAACTAAAGCAAAAATAATTTGGTGCCTTAAAGAAATACAAAACAGAGACTAGAATAGAAAACATAAAATAATAAAGAAAAGAACAAACTGGTACTGTACCACTGGGCCACAAGTGCACAGTGCACGGCCAAGCCCAACTCCCCCCTCTACTTGTACCTCTGTTCATTGAACAGAGGCATGGCAGCCATCCACGGCGCCATGGCCGCACCTGGACGCATGGCAGCCATCAGACACCTCCCCGACGCCTACAAGACCTGCCCAGCGGCCCCTCGAACCCTAGATCGGCATTTTCCCCATCACTCCCTCGTTGTCTTCGTTTTGTTCGACGACCGACACCACCGTCGCCTTGGCCTCATCTGCCCGCATGCTTTATGACCTCCCCGTCGCCTAGGACTGCGCCAAGAGCACCAATGTCATCAGATGTTTCCTCCCCAACCATGAGCTCGAGTTCTACACCACTACATCGACTGGGTCGACCATGTCTTCCTAATGGAGAGGCATGGAGTGTGTATCTGGGCTTGGCCCTTGTAGTCGTCGTGTTCCAGTTGGCGAAACCCTAGCTACTTTTCCTCAGATCTGAATGAAACTGCTCTCAAATTCCCCAACAAATTGAGTGTTTCTCTTGGTTCTTGTGAGAATTCGGTGACAGTTCTAGCTAGGTCCTGACACTGACAAAAGCAGCCAGCTGCTCGGGACGGAGCACTCTGCGTGTGGGGATTGCTCGCTCCCGCGAGCGGTCGCTATGCAGTAAACTCCTTTATATACCTTCACAAATTACCTATCAACAAGCCTCGAGAACCAGGAAATAAGGGAACGAAGAAATCAACTCCAGAAATCGAGTGGTTGATGCAAGTTTCAATTAAATCGAGAAAAACTCTAAAGGAGGAGGGACATGCGGATGCTACAAATGGATTTGTGGGCTGCGCTCCTAATTTAGATGGGATGGAGTAATGAACATGGCTGATGGATGGTATGAAGAAGGGACATGCACGACCGCTGATTTGGCTAGCTAGTTAAATGGGATCCTTAGGAATTAAGTCAGCTTTGCATGCACGAACAGCGGCAAAAAAAGAGAAATGGAGCAGGTCGTGCATGCATGCGAGTGAGTGCACACGCGTGAGCTCCGGTGCGAGATCAATTCCGCTCACTAAATTATAGGGCAGTGATCTGCGCCGGTCGACCGGCGCAGGCTTTCGCTGGTCGCATGAATGTCGTTCGATTGGAGGACTCGCATCCGTCAGATTAAAACCTCTTCCCCTGCGAGTCAAACTACTTGTAACTTCTTCCCCCTATAGATCTCGTTCTCCTATGCGATGGGCGCCCATACCACCAGCCCCCGCCCGCACCACCAGCACGTAGGTCTCTGGCCACGATCGCGGCATCCTCTTGCATGCGCGCGCCCCATCTCCTCCATTCGCAGTTCCTTCATCTCCCATTGGAAGCAACTTCTATCCTGAAGGTTGAAGCTTTTTCCTCCGAGGTTGAAGCTTTTCCCCGACGGATGAAGCTTTGTCAATCGAGGTTGGAGCTTTTCCCCGAACGGTTGCAGCATCCGCATCGATCATGCCCGCTCCAATATCCGTCATCGAGGTCGTAGTTCCCCGTCGCCGCACCGCTTCTAGTACTCGGTCACCATGATGGCAGCAAAAACATCACCGGTTGTAGCAAATCCTGGTCGTCGTGGTCACCCCATGTCGCCGCTCGTCGCACCATCGCTCGCTGGTTGTAGCAAATTCGGTCGCCGGTGGTAGCTTTTCCGGTGCCGGTAGCAACAACTTTGCAGCCCGTCGTCGCCGACCACACTTCACCGTCTTCCTAGTTGTAGCAAATCCGGCAGTCGATGGTAGCTTCCCTCGTTGCCCGTTGCAGCAAAAATCATGGTGTTGTCATCGCCGGCCACGCTCCCCTTTGCCTGGTTGTAGCAAAATCCAGGACGGTACAAGCTTCCCCTGCGCTGCTTGTAGCTTCCAGCGGTGCTGGTTGCAGCAAAAGCGCAAAAAGATGTGGCTGAGTATGTCGTTGTCCTATAGAAGAACCATGTGCTCAGTCTGCTGTAGGGTCGCCGGTGGCGGCAACCATGGCCTCGGAGTGCAGCGACACTAGAACGGCTGGAGCGATGGCGTCTAGTGCGATGGGGAAGAAGAATAGGAGAAAATTACGTTTCGCGAGGAAGACAAGCGAGCGGATGGGAGCGTCCATGAATAGATAAGGTCAAGTTGCAGTGCGTGGGCCCCTTCCAGCGCGGGCGTGTGAGGCACACGATTTTTTTTGAACATCTGTACTGACACAAGCGCTCATATACACGCGCATACACTCACCCCTAAGAACGCATACACGCACGCCCTACCCCTATGAGCGCCTCCGAAAGACTGAGCCGACATATCATCTTGAAATTTATGAAGTCACCGTAGACGCCTCGTCGTCGACGGGAACGTCTCCTCCCACTGAATGTGCATCGCCGGAAATCCTGAAATAAATCCAAGAATAAATGCCAGCACTAGGATTTGAATCCTGGTGGGCTGAGGATACCACAGTCTCTCTAACCATCCAACCACAGGTTGGTTCGCCTGTGAGGCACACGATTTGAAGGGATCAGATGGCTCGCACAAGACCGGCGCAATACTCGGCCCAGGATTTGAATCCTGGTGAGCTGGGGATACCACAGTCTTTCTAACCATCCAACCACAGGTTGGTTCGCCTGTGAGGCACACGATTTGAAGGGATTAGATGGCTCGCACAGGACCGGCGCAATACTCGGCCGGCACGCCGAGTCTAAACATTTTCTTAAGTTATATTGCTTGACTTTTCCTTATAAAAAATCCTGAAGGGAATTCCCTTTTTCGGCAAATCCGGACAGATTTGCGAGCGTTATTTTTGAATTTCCAAGAAGCTTCAGCGAGGGGCGCGCGTGCATGCGCGTGGGTTGTTGCTGTAAGCCAGTTCATTCATTTCTTTTAAACACAGCTAATCTATTTTTTCAAGAGAAAAAACAAGTGCGTTAATTGGGCAGTGGGCTGGTTCAAATTCCTAGGATAGCCCCAAGAAACTAAAAGGGATGAACCGATGAAGTAGATTTCATTCTAATGGTTTTGTTCAACTTTGATTTATTCATGGATGTGAACGCTTGGTATATATGATGGCAGAGGAGAGAATTTGTAAAAGAACACCCAGTGGCTTCGCCTGGCAGGACAGCATTCACTATCAGCGCAATCAAATCAAACTTTGCAGCGACTCAGAGCGTGATACAGCCACATAAAATACCAACCTTCGGCCGGCAGCTACAAAATGAATGTGGACTACCATTGCAGAAACCTTCGGCTGACAGCTACAAAATGAACGTGGACGCATTTTTTTTTTCAAGATGGGTCGGGAGCAGCAGCAGTGATTCGAAATTGCAAGTAGGGCAGTAGCAGGTGGCTCATGGCTTGTGAATAATGTGTATGATGCTAGCACAGCTGAAATAATAGCTGTGTGAAAAGGTTTGATAATGCTTGAAAATATAGGATGCAACGATGTTATCATGGGAGTCTAATTCACTGGAATTAATTCAAGCTTGCACTGGCGTGAATGAAGTTTTGAGCTTGAAGTTTTGAGCTCGGCTACAGCAATACTTGAAGATTGTTTCCAGCAAGCAACAAGACTAGGTACAGTTAGCTTTCAGCACTGTCCATAGATAGTTTCCAGCAAGCAACAAGATTAGGTACGGTTAGCTTCCAGCACTGTCCTAGTAACGCCAATAGGGTTGCACATAATTTAGCTAGGCATGTTTATGATTCTAAAGTTGTACTCCCTCCGTCCCAAAAAAGTGTCTCAACCTTAATACAAATTTATACTAAATTTAGTACAAAGTTGATACACTTATTTTGGAACGGAGGAAGTAGTTTTTGAGGACGGTGATCGTCCTAGCTTTATTTTTCCACACATCATCTTCAATGTAAATGTTATTTGAAAATAATATAGTGCGCCCAAGGGCATTTCCCCTCAAAAAAAAAGAACTTGTTAGAGGAAGTGCGAGACGTAATGTAAAGGTTATTTGTTACGCATATGATCAGCCGATCAGGCCATCAAATTTGCAGGTTATATGAATCCTCATGAAAAGTTAGCAAACATAAAATTTCTAAGCTCTAGGTACACCAATCAGTTTACACATTCTTCTCGGCGACGAGCCATAAATAATACATGGCTGCGACGGGGCAACTCTACAGGGCTGTGAGAAGTGGACTAAAACATCATCTTTGCTAAAAAGCACACTGAATCGATGATGGGTGTTATGGTTAGATAAAGGAACACCACATCTCATCTCTGTCACTCCCTCGTGGGGTCTCTCACCTAGGGTTAGCCTCCAGTTTGCGGCTGCCACCTACGTACTTCCCGTTGCTGTTATTATTAGCCTTCTTATGAAGCTTACCCTCATCATCGTGCTGCTGCACTTTGGGCGCTGCGATGCTCATGCCCAGTGTGGTTGTGACCGCAGCAGGTTCCTGAGACTGAATCATTTCACCATTCAGAGTTAGAATACCGTCAGGGCAAGTACTACCAAGAATGAAATTGGCATTCCTCATATGTATATATGGCAAAGTATGGGCAGAGTGCCATGTGCTCACCATTAGTCGTGCATTTTGTGCTTCCATATCTTCACAGGCCTTCTTAAGCTGGTCAAGCTCAGTTCTGAGGGCGTTGTTCTCTGTTGTCAGCTCAGCAACCTTCCTGGATAATTCCTCGCACTCTTGCTGATAAAACAGTGGAAAGAATCATGTCAACGCAAAAGGATTACTTATAATTAGGACCTTTTTTGCAAATGTAAGTACTAAGATGCCACCGCAAAGGATTCAAAGGGAATAGTAATTTTATTTCCCAGCAAGTCACTATGTCCAGCTTTGCTTAGTCATGCTATTCATGGCTGTGTGTGATGGCATTCCAGAGGAGAGTAGAAAAAGAGATGGTCAGCACCTTCCCCCATCAACAAAATTTCAAAGGGGATAGATTATGCTTTTATGAAGCTGATTTTCAGAGTTCGAATTATGTTTTACAACAAAATTCCTGGTGTCATCTCTAAATTTCTTCTACTGCGGTTGCATGCACACCTCATCAATGGAAACATGCAAGTAAGAAATCAACAAAATTTTAGCTGCCTGGACCAAATTCTAGAGGTGAAATATATAGCAAATATGCAACTATCACCAATAGTTTTAAGTCCGTTTTACCCTTCTGAGATATTATGAGTGTCAACTCTTCACCCCTAACTTCTCTTTGTCCACTTGGAGCATCTACAACCTGACCCCTCAAACTGCCCTCATTATGTCTGGGCGGACAGGGTCCAAACAGGAGAGCCTCAAACTCCCGCATGTGGGGATGATATGAGGGTGTCTGGACATGTTCTGGCAATCCGCCACGTCGGACGCAGTCCACCCCGGACCACTTTATCTCTTTCTTTATTCATTCTTCTCTCTTTCTCTCCATCCCCGCCAATCATAGGCATTTGACTGGACAATTTGGGCGACATGGCTGCGTGCCCGGACAAATGAGGGTTCAAAAAGGACACGCGCAGACACCATCCGGACGCGTCCGAGTTATAAGGGGTCAAATTATCCCATTCCAGTTGTAGATGCTCTTACCACCCTGAACTTCCCCCTGCGACCGATTTCAGTTACATGATGGCCACGATGTTGAAACCACTCCCAAAACAAACTCAAAGGATGAAGTGCCAAGTGTTGGAAGTTCAGGTGGTTAAGCAACAAACCAAAAAATTCAAGGGGGTAATTGCACATTTGTGGGCCATTTCTTTTACTTGAAGTGCAAAACAACATGAATGTTCAATATTCCGTTCTGCATCTACTCACTCTTCAGTATTCCCCTTACAAAACAGAAAGTGTAGCTTTTATGCAGCTGTCACAACTGGTGTCATCCCTGAAAGGCAATTTTGACGGCAATTGTGACTGAGTTTCAGTACAACAAACATTTCAAAATGTGTGGGAAGGATAGGCAGCCCAGTCAAAAACTGCTATGCCTGCAGTTGTAAGAAAATTGCCTGATTTGATATGTAGTATTCAGCTTATTTTCTAAGTACAAGAAACTAGCATGACCAGAATACAAATTTTATATTAGGCAACCCACATTTATTGAACTACTGGGCTTTGCAATGCATAAGGAATAGCTCGGTGATTCAGGTGATAAAAGTCAAGCCCACCTAGAATCCAAACACTAGCATGTCTGCATGTGCATATCATTACTTGACTGACCCATCAACTGGTGGCTCGTGGTGAACTGTGACCATTCAACTGCAACAAGGCAGCATCTGGTGAGGAGGCGAGATCATGCCAAATCCTTCCTGTGGCCTCCAACAGCGAGATGGCGCACTAAATCCCTCCTGCCAGTAATATGGCAGCATCCAGTTGAGAAGGTAGTTTTTTTGCAGGTTCCTCATCTAACTCCCTAATCCACTGTTATATTTAACTTGACAATTAACTAAAATGATGAATGCATGATGCATATCCATCCTCTTTGTGGTTTTGTATGCTTCCTCCGTAGAGGTGAATACCAAACCTAAAAAAGGGGGGCCTGTTACATATGCTACTTCTACTTTACTGAATTTTGAACGCGGTATGCTGAAACCGATTTTAGAAAATACACAATAAAGCTAAATCATGCTCCCTCAGTTCCATAATGTAGTGCATACAGATATTTTTAAAACTCAAGCTTTACAAAGATCAACCAAGTTAATCGAAAGAACTATTTATATTTACAGTATCAAATATATACAATATGAATATGCGTCTCGATGTATCTAATAGTGTCAAAACTGATATTATATTTCAGGATGGAGGGAATATTTGATATTCTAGATGTAGATATTTTTCTCTATAAACTTGGTCAAACTTTTTATAGTTTAACTTAGTATTAAGTGTTTTGTGGAACGGAGGGAGTATTATGACATGCACTAGTACACTGCAGGTTAAAACAACCATCAGAGACGTCGAACAGTGATAATTTTAGGACAAATGCTAAGCAATGAAATTCACTTGGCAGGCACAAGAGATTCAGAAGAGAGGTACATAGTGGATCTGGAACTTTCTTAAGCCATTTGCTGAATAGAGAGATGGCAGATATAACACAGATCAAAAACATAGCTAAAGGATAAGAGACAAAAGATAAGGTTAGCATACTACTAATCTCCTATCCGACAAACTAATTGCTCCCTATCTCTTCTGCATGCTACTGCAGGCATGTGTGACTGCTGCTGCCGAAGAGTTATCACACTGTGCAACTGCTCATGTTTTCAATATGCTTAACAATACCAACAGTAGGGAAACCTGGGTACAGTAATTTTTGGCATAAAACTGCAGTATCATAGTTTAAGTCTCCAAGTTCCTTTCACGGTAAAAATAAGTGTTTTCCAGGTTCATCACTAGTACCAGCATAATTGATACAAGTTAAGAAATGAAAAGAAGCAGCAGCATTTATTGTTCACATGCATTTTTGCAATGAGGTGTAATATTTCCATTACTACCTGCTTGCGTAACCTTGATCTCCTCGCAGACTCCCTATTAGATTGTTTTCGCCTCTCCCTCTTAATTTCACGCTCATCCTGCCAAAATAGGAATGATTAAGAGCAGTAGAATCAGATAAGTAATACAGAAAA